>NC_029790.2:109485696-109495256 GCF_000816755.2 Arachis ipaensis | reverse complement strand
GCATGAATAAGTACTTAACGAAAAACAGAGAATGTAAGAACAAAGAATGAGTCCACCTTAGTGATGGTGGCGTTTTCTCCTTGAGGAACCAATGATGTCCTTGAGCTCTTCTATGTCTCTTCCTTGTCTTTGTTGCTCCTCCCTCATTGCTTTTTGATCTTCTCTAATTTCATAAAGGATGATGGAGTGCTCTTGATGTTCCACCCTTAATTGTCCCATGTTGGAACTTAATTCTCCTAGGGAGGTGTTGATTTGCTCCCAAAAACTCTGTGGAGGAAAGTGCATCCCTTGAGGTATCTCAGGGATTTCTTGATGATGAGCTTCCTCACGTGTTTCTTGAGCTCCATGAATGGGCTCTCTTGTTTGCTCCATCCTTTTCTTAGTGATGGGCTTCTCTTCCTCAATGGGAATGTCTCCTTCTATGTCAATCCCAGCCGAATTGCATAGATGGCAAATGAGGTGAGGAAAAGCTAACCTTGCCATAGTGGAGGACTTGTCAGCCACTTTGTAGAGTTCTTGAGGTATAATCTCATGAACCTCCACCTCTTCTCCAATCATGATGCTATGGATCATGACGGCCCGGTCTATAGTAACTTCAGACTGGTTGCTAGTGGAAATGATTGAGCGTTGAATGAACTCCAACCATCCTCTAGCTACAGGCTTAAGGTCCAGTCTTCTCAGTTGAACCGGTTTGCCTTTTGAGTCAATCTTCCATTGAGCTCCTTCCACACATATGTCCATGAGGACTTGGTCCAACCTTTAATCAAAATTGACTCTCCTTGTGTAGGGACGTGCGTTCTCTTCCATCATTGGCAAGTTGAACGCCAACCTTACATTTTCCGGACTAAAATCTAAGTAATTTCCCCTAACCATAGTGAGATAATTCTTTGGGTTCGGGTTCTTACTTTGATCATGGTTCCTAGTGATCCATGCATTAGCATAGAACTCTTGAACCATTAGAATTCCGACTTGTTGGATGGGGTTTGTTAGAATTTCCCAACTTCTTCTATGGATCTCATGTCGGATCTCCGGATACTCATTTCTCTTGAGTTTGAAAGGGACCTTGGGGATCACCTTCTTCTTGGCCACAACATCATAGAAGTGGTCTTGATGGGCTTTGGAGATGAATCTTTCCATCTCCCATGACTCGGAGGTGGAAGCTTTTGTCTTCTCTTTTCCTTTTCTAGAGGATTCTCCGGTCTTGGGTGCCATCAATGGTAATGGAAAAACAAAAAGCTTATGCTTTTACCACACCAAACTTAGAATATTGCTCGCCCTTGAGCAAGAGAAGAAAGAAAAGATGAAGAAGAAGAAGAAAATATGGAGGAGATGAGGGAGAGGTGTATTCGGCCAAGAAGGGGAAGAGGGAGTTGTGTTGTGTGAAAATGAAGAAGAATGGAAGGCTTTATATAGGGAAGGGAGGGGGGGTTAAGTTTCGGCCATATAGGGTGGGTTTGGGTGGGAAATTGATTTTGAATTTTGAAGGTAGGTGGAGTTTATGAGGTAGGTTTATGGGGAAGAGTGGATGGATGTGAGTGGTGAAGTGGTGATAGGGAAGAGAGATTGAGGTGATTGGTGAAGAGTTTTGGGGAAGAGTGTTTATTGGGAAGAGAGGATGAACATTGAGAAGAGAGAAGAGAATGAGTGGTGGTAGGTGGGAATCCTGTGGGGTCCACAGATCCTGAGGTGTCAAGAAATTGCATCCCTGCACCAATTAGGCATGTAAAATGCCTTTGCATGCAATTCTGGCATTTAAATGCCGAATTTATGCTTGTTCTGGGCGTTCAGCGCCCAGATGTAGCATATTTCTGGCGTTGAACGCCAGCCAGGTGCTTGTTTCTGGCGTTCAGCGCCATCTCTTCCTCAGTGTGCATTTCTGGCGTCTGAACACCAGGATGCTGCTTGTTTCTAGCGTTCAACGCCAGATCCATGCTCTGTTCTGGCATTGAACGCCAGCCAGATGCTCCTTACTGGCGTTTAAACGCCAGTAAGATCATCCTCCAGGGTGTGATTTTTCTTCTGCTGTTTTTGATTCTGTTTTTGATTTTTCTATTTATTTTGTGACTCCACATGATCATGAACCTAATAAAACATGAAAGAACAATAAAAATAGAATTAGATAAATAAAAATTAGGTTGCCTCCCAACAAGCGCTTCTTTAATGTCAATAGCTTGACAGTGGGCTCTCATGGAGCCTCACAGATGTTCAGAGCATTGTTGAGACTTCCCAACACCAAACTTAGAGTTTGGATATGGGAGTTCAACACCAAACTTAGAGTTTGGTTGTGGCCTCCCAACACCAAACTTAGAGTTTGACTGTGGGGGCTCTGGTTGACTCTGTTTTGAGAGAAGCTTACTGTGCCTCTTTTCCATGTTTACAGAAGGATGTTCTTGAGTTTTAAACTCAAGGGAGTCCTCATTCAATTGAAGGACTAGTTCACCTCTGTTAACATCAATCACAGCTCTTGCTGTGGCTAGGAAGGGTCTTCCAAGGATGATGGATTCATCCTCATCCTTCCCAGTATCTAGGATTATGAAATCAACAAGGATGTAAAGGCCTTCAACCTTTCCTAATATGTCCTCTACTTGTCCATAAGCCTATTTTCTTGAGTTGTCTGCCATCTCTAATGAGATTTTAGCAGCTTGTACCTCAAAGATTCCAAGTTTTTCCATTACAGAGAGTGGCATGAGGTTTATACCTGACCCAAGGTCACATAGAGCCTTCTCAAAGGTTATGGTGCCTATGGTACAAGGTATTAGGAACTTTCCAGGATCCTGTTTCTTCTGAGGCAATCTCAGTTGATCCAATGCATTTAGTTCATTGGTGAACAGGGGAGGTTCATCTCCCCAAGTCTCTTTACCAAATAAATTGGCATTCAGCTTCATGATTGCACAAAGGAACTTGGCAACTTGCTCTTCTGTAACATCTTCATTCTCTTCAGAAGAGGAATACTCGTCAGAGCTCATGAATGGCATAAGGAGGTTCAATGGAATCTCTATGGTCTCTAGATGAGTCTCAGATTCCTTTGGTTCCTCAGAGGAAAACTCCTTATTGATCACTAGACGTCCCAGGAGGTCTTCCTCCTTGGGATTCACGTCCTCCCCTTCCTCCTTGGATTCGGCCATGATAGTTATATCAATGGCCTTGCACTCTCCTTTTGGATTTTCTTCTGTATTGCTTGGGAGAGAACTAGGAAGGGTTTCAGTGATCTTCTTACTCAGCTGGCCCACTTGTGCCTCCAAATTTCTAATGGAGGACCTTGTTTCATTCATGAAACTCACAGTGGCCTTAGATAGATCAGAGACTAAGTTTGCTAAATTAGAGGTATTTTGTTCAGAGTTCTCTGTCTGTTGCTGAGTGGATGATGGAAAAGGCTTGCTATTGTTAAACCTGTTTCTTCCACCATTATTAAAGCCTTGTTGAGGCTTTTGTTGATCCTTCCATGAGAGATTTGGGTTTTTTCTCCATGAGGGGTTATAGGTGTTTCCATAAGGTTCACCCATATAATTTACCTCTGCTATTGTAGGGTTCTCAGGATCATAAGCTTCTTCTTCAGAAGATGCCTCTTGAGTACTGTTGGATGCAGCTTGCATTCTATTCAGACTCTGAGAAATCATATTGACTTGCTGAGTCAATATTTTATTCTGAGCTAATATAGCATTCAGAGTATCAATTTCAAGAACTCCCTTCTTCATAGGCATCCCATTACTCACAGGGTTCCTCTCAGAAGTGTACATGAACTGGTTATTAGCAACCATGTCAATGAGTTCTTGAGCTTCTGCAGGCGTTTTCTTTAGGTGAATGGACCCACCTGCAGAAGTATCCCTCTTAACAGTATCACAGATCTGCAAGAATTCAGTTAAGAACTAAAAAGGATCTTCAGATGGAAGTCCATGAAACTTGCAGTTTTGTTACATCAGAGAAACTAATTGAGGTTTCAGCTCAAAATTGTTTGCTCTAATGGTAGGGATGGAGATGCTTCTTCCATGTAAATTGGAATTAGGTGCAGTAAAGTCACCAAGCATCTTCCTTGCATTATTATTATTTTCGGCTGCCATATCCTCTTCTTGTTCGAAAGTTCCTGCAAGGTTGTCTCTGGATTGTTGTATTTTAACTTCTCTTAGTTTCCTTTTCAGAGTCCTTTCAGGTTCAATGTCTGCTTCAACAAGAATGTTCTTGTCCTTGCTCCTGCTCATATGAAAAAGAAGGAACAGAAAAATAATAATAATAGGGATCCTTTTTACCCAGGTATAGAGGTTCTCCTGTGTGAGTAGAAGAAGAAAAGAATGTACTGTAAAGAAGGAAAGAAAAGAAAATTCGAACACAGATGGAAGAGGGGGTTCGAATTTGGGTGAGATGAAGTGTTAGTAGATGAATAAATAAATAGAAGAAGATGAGGGAGAGGGAATTTCGAAAATTAGAATTTAAAGTTTTAAAGTTAAATTTTGAAAATAATTTTTGAAAAAGGTTAGTAATTTTCGAAAATTAGGAATGAAATAAAATTAAAATTAAAGTTTAAGCAATTAATTAATTAAAAAGAATTTTTGAAAAAGAGGGAGGTATTTTCGAAAATTAGAGAGGGATAGTTAGTTAGGTAGTTTTGAAAGAGATAAGAAGATAAGAAGTTAGAAAAGATATTTTAAAATTGAATTTTTGAAAAAGATATGTTTTAAAAAGATATGATTTCGAAAAAAGATAAGATAAAAAGATATTTTTGAAAAGACATAATTGAAATTAGTTTTGAAAAAGATTGATTTTTAAAATCACAATTAATGACTTGATTCACAAGAAATCACAAGATATGATTCTAGAACTTAAAGTTTGAATCTTTCTTAACAAGTAAGTAACAAACTTGAAATTTTTGAATCAAAACATTAATTGTTGATGATATTTTTGAAAATATGATATAAAATTAAGAAAAAGATTTTTGAAAAATATTTTTAGAATTTTCGAAAATGAATAAAAAAATGAAAAAGATTTGATTTTTGAAAAAGATTTTGAAAAGATAAGATTTTTAAATTGAAAATTTGATTTGACTCATAAAAAAAAACTAAATTTTAAAAATTTTTTAAAAAGTCAACTCAAATTTTCGAATTTTATGAGAGAAAAAAAGGGAAAGATATTTTTTGATTTTTTTTTTGAATTTTTAATGATGAAAGAGAAAAACATGAAAAAGACTCAATGCATGAAAATTTTGGATCAAAACATGTGATGCATGCAAGAACACTATGAATGTCAAGATGAACACCAAGAACACTTTGAATGTCAAGATGAACACCAAGAACATATTTTTGAAAAAATTTCAAGAAAAGAAAACATGCAAGACACCAAACTTAGAAACTTTTCATGTATAGACACTATGAATGCAAGAATGCATATGAAAAACAAGAAAAGACACAAAACAAGAAAATATGAAGATCAATCAAGAAGGTTTATCAAGAACAACTTGAAGATCATGATGAATGCAATGCATGAATGCAATTTTCGAAAAATGCAAGATGAGTATGCAATTGACACCAAACTTAAAAATTGACTCAAGACTCAAACAAGAAACACAAAATATTTTTTATTTTTATGATTTTATTAATTTTTTTTGGACTTTTGTATATTATTTTCGAAAAACATATAGGAAAAAGAAAATAAGGATTTCAAAATTTTTTATATGAATCCCAGGAATCTTTCAATGTTAGCCTAAAGCTCCAATCCAAGGGTTAGACATGGCTTACTAGCCAGCCAAGCTTCAGCGGTACAAGCAATTCCCTAACATGTGGAGGCCTCAGTCCAAAAGAATTTAGACATGGCTCTACAGCCAGCCAGGCTTCAACATGCTTCATGAAACTCTAGAATTCATTCTTAAAAATTCTGAAGAACAATATATTTTTGAAAAGATTTAAAAAAATTTTTTTTTTCGAAAATAAAGGAAAAAATTTTTGAAAGATTTTTGAAAAATTTTTGAAAATTTTTTTGAAAACAAAACAAAAAGAAAATTACCCAATCTGAGCAACACGATGAACCGTCAGTTGTCCAAACTCGAACAATCCCCGGCAACGGCGCCAAAAACTTGGTATGCGAAATTGTTACTCTGAGGTTGTAAAATTTGTTGTTCGTTCTCTCCCTGGAAATGGCGCCAACAAACTGGTGCACAATACCATGGTCCAAGCATAACTTCACAACTTCGCACAACTAACCAGCAAGTGCACTGGGTCGTCCAAGTAATAAAACCTTACGTGAGTAAGGGTCGATCCCACGGAGATTGTCGGTTTGAAGCAAGCTATGGTCACCTTGTAAATCTCAGTCAGGCGGATATCAAATAGTTATGGAGTTTTCGAATATTAATAATAAATGAACAGAAAATAAAGATAGAAATACTTATGTAATTCATTGGTGGGAATTTCAGATAAGCATATAGAGGTGCGTTCGTTCCTCTGAACCTCTGCTTTCATGCTGTCTTCATCCAATCAATCCAACTCCTTTCCATGGCTGGCTTTACGTAAGGGCATCACCGTTGTCAATGGCTACTTTTTATCCTCTCTGTGAAAATGGTTCGATACGCTGTCACTGCATGGCTAATCATCCGGAGGCATCACCGTTGTCAATGGCTGCATCCCATCCTCTCTGTGAAAATGGTCCAATGCGTTGTCACTGCATGGCTAATCATCTAGAGGTTCTCGATCATACTGGAATAGGATTTACTATCCTTTTGCGTCTGTCACTACGCCCAGCACTCGCGAGTTTGAAGCTCGTCACAGTCATTCAATCCCTGAGTCCTACTCGGAATACCACAGACAAGGTTTAGACTTTCCGAACTCTCAAGAATGCCGCCATCAATCTAGCTTATACCACGAAGATTCTGATTAAGAGATCCAAGAGATACTCATCCAATCTAAGGTGGAACGGAAGTGGTTATCAGGCACGCGTTCGTGGGGGAATGATGATGATTGTCACGTTCATCACATTCATATTAAAGTGCGAATGAATATCTTAGAAGCGGAATAAGTTGAATTGAATAGAAAAACAGTAGTACTTTGCATTAATTCATGAGGAACAGCAGAGCTCCACACCTTAATATCTGGAGTGTAGAAACTCTACCGTTGAAAATACATAAGTGATAAAGGTTCAGGCATGGCCGAATGGCCAGCCCCCAAACGTGATCAATATGATCCTAAGATGAACTAAAAATCATAAGATGATCCGAAGATGTCTAATACAATAGTAAAAAGTCCTATTTATACTAAACTAGTTACTAGGGTTTACAGAAGTAAGTAATTGATGCATAAATCCACTTCCGGGGCTCACTTGGTGTGTGCTTGGGCTGAGCTTGAAGTTTACACGTGGAGAGGTCATTCTTGGAGTTGAACGCCAGTTTGTAACGTGTTTCTGGCGTTCAACTCTGGTTCGTGACGTCTTTCTGGCGTTTAACTCCAGACTGCAGCGTAGAACTGGCGTTCAACGCCCTTTTGCGTCATCTAAACGCGGCCAAAGTATGGACTATTATATATTTCTGGAAAGCCCTAAATGTCTACTTTCCAACGCAATTGGAAGCGCGCCATTTTGAGTTCTGTAGCTCCAGAAAATCCACTTTGAGTGTAGGGATGTCAGAATCCAACAGCATCAGCAGTCCTTCTTCTACCTCTGAATCTGATTTTTGCTCAAGTCCCTCAATTTCAGCCAGAAAATACCTGAAATCACAGAAAAACACACAAACTCATAGTAAAGTCCAGAAATGTGAATTTAACATAAAAACTAATAAAAACATCCCTAAAAGTAACTAGATCCTATTAAAAACATACTAAAAACAATGCCAAAAAGCGTATAAATTATCCGCTCATCACTTAGTAGGGACCGACATGATGAAGTCGGCCCAAAACAAAAAGTTATAAAAAGTAATCCCTAAAAGAGACCTGACAAAGGTCCAAAAAAGAGGATTACTAAAAATAACTTAGAAGGGACCGACATGATGAAGTCAGCCCAGAACAAAAAGTTATAAAAAGTAATCCCTAAAAGAGACCTGATAAAGGTCCAAAAAAGAGGATTACTAGAAATAACTTGGAAGGGACCGACATGAGGAAGTCGGCCCGAAACCAAAAAAGTTATAAAAGTAATCCATAAATAAGAGACTGAACAAAAGTCCAAATAAATGGATTACTAGAAATAACTTAGAGAGGATCGACATAATGAAGTCGGCTTCCAACCAAATTAGCGGAAAGCAATCCATCAAAAAGAGACCTAAAAAAAAGGTCCAAACAAAATGGATTACTAGAAATAACTTCAGGCCGAAATAAAGAAGTCGGCCAACAGAAGGCACGAAAGTTGGACCCAGAAATCCATGACCTCAAAGGAATCAAGCTACAAGTATGAAAGTACAAAGGCAACCAAAAGAGGTCGGACAACAAAGTTCCAACGCTTTCAAAAAACCTAGAAGGTGTCAGATAGGCGCAGACAAGCATATTACGATAGGAACAAGTTATGATAATAAGAACAAGACTCAAGAGGCCACCAAAAGTCAGCCCCAAAAGCTTAAGAAACTACTTTGTTTTTTTTCAAAGAAAGTTGCTAACAGAAAAGCAACTAAAGGTGTCCAGCAATTAGAAACCACAAGTTACAAAACATAAAAAGTTTAAAGCCCACAAGCCAGGCCATATACAAAAACATCTAGAATAATCATAGAGGATCCAAAGAGTTCCAGTCACAGCATCACGAGGTGAAGGAGGACGAGTCTGAAGAGGCACTGCATCTACCGTCCCATCATCTCGGTTCAGGACCTGACAATCGGAATCCGATCTGGGATGACCAACCTCAGCTGAAGGAGTTGAAGAAGTTAGAGCAACAGGGAACTTGGCAGCAGGCACAGGAGGAGGCTCGACGTCGTCATCATCATCAGGATCATCAGGGACAATTTTACCGTCCTTCACAATGTTGTCCAAGCTGAAGAGAGAGAGATCAAGTTCGGGTGCAAGAACTCGAACTTGATCCTTCAAATTCTCATAAGCAGCATTGACACTGCCCACAAGATGACCCTAGAGCTCGGCATAATTAGCTCGGGCAGACTTCAAATCTTTCCTAAGACGCATCATCTCCCTATAGGTCGTGACATAGCTCTCCTTATGCTTTAACACTGTATCCTCAGCCAACTTTGCAGAAGCCGCCAAGGCAATAGCTCTAGTCTTTTCACCCTCCAACTATTTCTCCAACTTGGTCACCTTCACCTCGAGCTCCTCCTTTAAACCCTTAATCCGGTCAAACTCTGATTTGGCCTCCTCCATAAAGGCCTTCGTTGCATGAATAGGAAGATCTTGGGCGGTTCGATACAGAGCTACTCCCATATGTGCCATCTTGATGCTGCTCCGAGTAATAAAATCCAAGGTTAAGTTCGATTTTGGTCCCCAACGTAGAGGACAAAAATCGGAATCGTCCCCAACTTTATTTTTGCTACAAAAATGGTCCCCAAAGTTTCAGTTTGTTTTAAAATCATCCTTTTTACCAATTTTATTTTTTTATTACTAAATTACCCCTCAATAAAAAATTATAAAATAAAATAAAAAAAAGAAAGAAAGGGATAA
>NC_029790.2:109419070-109485668 GCF_000816755.2 Arachis ipaensis | reverse complement strand
TCTTCTTCTTCTTCTTCTTCTTCTTCTTCTTCTTCTTCTTCTTCTCTGCCACTGCTCTTCCTCCTCGCCCTCACTGTCTGCCGCTTCTTCTTCTTCTTCTTCTTCTGTGAACTGGATTTTTTGTAAAATTTCTGAATTTTTTGTGAAATATTGTTGTTACTGAATTTGGCTTGAATTTAGAATATTGTTGGATCGGGGGAGAGAAAGAAGGGGGGTGAGGGGGTTCGGGAAGAAGAGGGGGAAGGGTCTTCGCTGTCGCCGCCGCCGTTCTTTACCGCTGCTCTTCTCTGCTTTTGCTTCCATCATTCTTCTTCTTCTTTCATTCTGCTTCTATTATATTTGCTGATTTTTATTATTGTTGTTTCTGGTTGATTCTGATTCTGATTGATTATATTATTTCATTGTTATTGTTGTTCTTTTTCTATTTCTACTTGATTTCATTGTTGATTTATTGTTGTTGTTGTCCTGCTGCTGTTTCTGTTTGATTAATTGTTGTTGTAGCTTTTGGTTCTGTTTCTACTTGTGCTTCTACTGGTGCTTCTGCATAATTTTGGGGAAGAAGGGGAAGAAGAGGGGAGGAAGGTGCTTCTGCTGGTGCTTTTGCATAATTTTGGGGAAGAAGAGGGGAGGAGGGGAGGGAGGTGCTCCTACATAATTTTAGGGAAGAAGAGGAAGAAGAGGGGAGGGAGGGAGGGAGGGGTATTTTTGTCCAAGGGACAATTTTAAAACAAACTGAAACTTTTGGAGACTATTTTGTAGCAAAAAAAAAGTTGGAGACGATTCTGATTTTTAGCCTCTACGTTGGGGACCAAAATCGAACTTAACCCTAAAATCCAAATTATGAAGAAGAGAGAGACATCGTCAGTAGGAATGACACCATAAGGAGCAATCTGTTGGTCAACAAACCCAACAACATCGAAATCAGGGGCTTCTAAATTAAAGGGCTCAACAGTCCGAGGTCTTTTTGAAGGGGGAATAGCCGTAGGAGAGGAGAAAGTAGCAGAAGCCTGGGGAGGATCAAGCACATGGACCCGAGGGGTAGGGATCATCCTTCTCGGGCCAGGAGAGCTCGGTACGGACTGTTTGGGAGGAACACGAGAAGACCCTTCCCCAGCCCCTTTGGCCGAGATGTTTTGGGCCGTAGTAGCCTTCCTCGCCTTTTTAAAGGCTTTCATAGAGTCATTATTCTTGGCCATCTCTGAAAAACAAAATCAACCATAGAAGCAGGTTACAAGCTGCTAAAAGAAGGAAGCAAAGTAAAGTATAGCAAAATATAATGAATACCCAGCACAATTCAGACAAGGGATGGATCTCCCAAAAACTTCTTAGTATCAAGATGGGGAGGTTCCCCCCAAATATCCTCCAAGACATTTACAAAATCCTGCTCGACCTCGTCCAACATCTCCCAAGTATACTGATAAACCCATATTTTATGATGTATCTTGTGCTCAATTGAGTATTTTTATCAACTCTTCACCCACTTATTCATGTAAATTGCATGCTTTTACAATTCCTTCCTTATTTTATGATATATGTGAAAATATATTTCCTATGCTTTAAAAATATTAATTTTAATTACCCTTTATTACCATTCCATGCCGTGATATGTGTGTTAAGTATTTTCAGGCTTCATAGGATAGGAATGGCTTAGAAGACAGATACAAAAATAGAAAGAAAGCACAAAATGGAGTTTTGAAGAAAAGGCAGCGACGCGTACGCGTGGACGACGCGGATGCATGCCTAGTGCAAAATAGCAGCGACGCGTACGCGTGGATGACGCAGACGCGTGCCTTGAGCATAACACAAATGACGCGAACGCGTGACCCATGCGTACGCGTGATAGACGCCACGTGCAGAAATCTGCAGAAAATGCCCTCAGTGATTTCTAGGCCCTTTTTCGGCCCAAATCCAAGCCAGAAATACAGAATATAAGCCAGAGAATGGGGGAATCAAAGAGGACGGGCAATAGACAATTCATACAACATTCATATTCATAATTTTAGGTTTTTAGATGTAGTTTTTTAGAGAGAGAGGCTCTCTCCTCTCTCTTAGGATTAGGATTTAGGATTTCTATTATGATTAGGCTACTTCCCTTCAATCATAGGTTCAATGTTCCTTTAATTTATTTTCTACTTTTATTTATTCTATTACTTTAATTGTTATTTATCTTTCCAAATTGGCTTATGAACTTTCCTATGTCAGAATTGATATCTTTATTTAAATACAATTTGAGGTATTCCAGATTTGATATTTCTTTCTTTTATTTATGTTACTGCTGCTTCCAATCTGAAGGCATTTTCATTCGAGTAGATTTTCTTCCCTTTTGGCTTTGGTTAAGTGATTGGTAACACTTGAGTTATCAGACTCAGCAGTTGATTGGAAGTTGGGATTGCTGATTGATTTGGATCCCTCTAAAGCTAGTCTTTTCATAGGAGTTTACTAGGACTTGAGGAATCAAGTTAATTAGTCCACTTGACTTTCCTTTATTTAGTAAGGATTAACTAAGTGGGAGCAAATTCCAATTCTCATCACACCTGATAAGGATAACCAGGATAGGATTTCCAGTTCTTATACCTTGCCAAGAGATTTTTTAATTATTAATTTATTTTTCTTGTCATTTAAATTACTTGTTCCTTATTTCAAAAAAAACCAAAAACATATACTCACAATGCGATTATTTTTATAAAAATTCTATTGGGTTTGCTTTAGTATCAAACAAGTTTTTGTACAAAAGGATTCTCTGTTGGTTTAGAAACTATACTCACAACGTGGTTATTTTTATAAAAATTCTTTACTAGTAGAAATCAGTTCGTCATATACCTAGACACCACTACACTCTTCTGCCATTCTAAGGGAAAGTGGGGCTTGCCATTCTCATCCAAAAAGAAAGGACAAGCTCCTTCAATGGCTCGGATCTTAAAAAAGTAATTCTTAAAATCCCGAAAAGACTCATCATACATGAAAAAAACTTTGTGTCCCTGGGCAGACCTAAAAGAAATCCAAGAAGCCTTCTTTTTGGTAGTCCGAGGCTTGGTCAACACAAAAAGATACAGAAAAAGAGTTTGAGAAGGTTTAACATCAAATTCTTGACAAACCAACTGAAAAATCTTGATGAAACCCCAAAAATTCAGATGAAGCTGAGATGGGGCCACATTACACGACCATAACAGGTCGGTCTCAAAAGGAGTGAAGGAAAGGGTGATGTTCATCTGGCTAAAAAAGAAGTCGTATGCATAGAAAAAGGGACGCTCTCCCTGGGTCAAAACAGGGAAGCAAACCCTTTCATCATAATCAGGTGCTACCAATTCATAGTTGTTCTCCTGATCCCTACTACTACAGATTCGGTGATGTTTCCTAAGCTCCACACAAAATTCAGAATTAGCTAGAGAAACACACAGTAACATAAGGGAGTCCAACCAGTCGAACATCCCCTCAGGAACTTTAGAAGACGCCTCGATAATATTTTTCCGAGAAGACATGGCCAACTAGTCCTACAAACAAGAAAAGAAAAGGGATTACTAACCAAATACAGCTCGGGCGATATCAAAACAACTCGGATAATATGACTCAGAGCAATACAAACAATAAAAGGAAAGCCCCAAGACACACACCAAGGTCCAGGGGCATCCTTTGGAGGCAATGACATAGAGCAACAGACTCAGAAAAGCCTACAGAGGCTAAAACATCCCAGCAAAAGACTCTAAGCAACGCTTCAAGAAGAAAAATGCAAATCAAAGCAAGATTATCAAAAGACCATCGTCCTCTACAAAGCTATCTCAACAAAAGAAAAACCCGCTCTCAACCAACACTCCAAGAAGAAAAAACCAAATAAAGACACCTCTCAACTACAGTGTCAGTCTATCAGCAAAAAGAACTGCCAAGTAACAAAACATGCCCAGGGGAAATCATTAAAGACGGAAACCCTTTTTCAGAATCAAAACGAGCCATTATCCCAAAAGCTACAAAATCAAAAAAAGACAGAAGCAGGCAACAAATATGCAAAGCCCTAAAAAGCTTCAACCATCGGGAGAAATGCCAAGAGTATACATAAGAAGCCAGGAAAAACACATCACAGAGACAAACAAGCACAAAAAAATACGAAAAGGATCAAGCTTTCCAACATACACTCAAGCAAAATCAAAACTTTACCAAGAAATAAGAACAATGCAAAGGAAGAACAACGGAAAAGAGAACCTACTTGAAAAAAGGAGAAGCTTCGAAGAAATTGAAGACGGAGAGACAGAATCGCCTTTCGAGCAAAGAAAAACACCAACAATCACCAAACGGCATCGCAGAGAGAAACGCGAAAATGCAAGTCTCAGGCAAAACAGAAAGGTAGAAAGCAAAGGGGGAAGTTACGGCAAAGAAATAGAGAAGAGAAATCGTTTTTTGTGAAAAAGTTCAAAATGAACGTGGGAGGCAAAGAAACGAAGCATTAAAAGAATTAATGAGGTTTTTAAACCCTCGCGCATTCCAAAAGCAAGGAGACGCGCGTTTTCAAAAGAATGAAAATTCAAAGAAAAACGTTTCACATTTAAAGGAGAATTCTACAAAGAAGAAGTCGACAAAATGCTCGAGTTCGGCTTCACCATAAAAGGATTGAAGTCCTAAAAATAAAGACTCGACCTCAAAAGGAAGACCGCACTCGAGCAGGGGCATTGTTCGTACCCTGGGTCAAGTTCTCCGACCCGGGATGTTTGGAGACAAAGTCAACCGGCCTCTTCAGGTCAGATTATCCGACCTCTTCTCAAAGAGCTCGGCCAAATCACCAGAAAAGCCCAATAAGGGCCCAAACAGAGGAACACGACCCAAATCCAAAGGCATCCCAAGCCTATAGAGATAAGGTCGGTTCCCTTAAAGATAAGATGACTTCACTCAAAAGATAAGATGAGATGAGATAACTATCTTATCTTTAGAAAGGTCACTCCACACTACTATAAATACACTGGAGCACCCAGGCATAACTCATACTCTAATTCTACTAAAAAACCTGCTTAATACCCTTGCTAACTTAAGCATCGGAGTCCCTTGCAGGTACCACAACCCTCCGGTGACAAAGGATCAGCGGCATAGCCAGTCCAACAAGTAGGACGCGACAGCTCCGGCCGCCACCCTCCAGCTGGACACGTCATCTCCGACCAATACAGAAGATCTCGTCCGAGATCGACTTACAGTTTTAGGTAACCTTCGGAACAATGTGCATTGATATGTTATGCTTTAAAAAAAATAAAAATAAAAATAAAATAAAAATAAAAATAAAAATAAAAAAATCCATATAATTAAATAATTAAATAAGGGGACACAAAATTACCCCAGTATTAAGTTTAGTAAAAATCAATGCACATGTGATAAAATTAAAAATGATTTGCTACATGAGTATGTGATACAAAAGTGGAAAATTTGGATAGTTAGGCATAATGTTAGAGTTATATAGAATATGTGTATGTTAGGTGAGATCTTAGACTAATCAAGGATTCAATTTATAGCTCACTTGGCCATATATATCCTCACGCTTGCCTTAACCCCATTACAACCTTGAAAAGACCTCATGATGTTTTCATGTATACATTAAATATTTGTTGATTGGTTAGATGAAGAACAAAGTTTTAAAAAGCATGACTAGAGAGGAGTAGAGTGATTAACCCCAAACACTGAGTGATTAGAGTGTATATACAAATCCAGTGAGGGTTCAATAGCTCATTTCCATATATCCATGTTTGATTATTGCTTATCTTGCAAGTTTGTGAACTCTTTTGATTAACTTAACTCAATTGTGAATGTGTTTTAAATATGATTTAGCCTTGGTTGTGCATATATGATTCCTTGAAAAATTTGACTCAATTTAACCACATGTAAGCTTTATATATCTAGGTGGATAGTAATTAGAATTGCATGATTCATTTAGGTAGCTTACATTTAGATAGATTGAATTGCATAGATTCCACCATTCTACCTTCACTCTTTTTATTCTCTCTTAAGTTGAGCATGAGGACATGCTAATGTTTAAGTATGGGGAGGTTGATAAACCACTATTTTATGATTTATCTTGTGCTCAATTGAATGGTTTTTATCAAGTCTTTACTCACTTATTCATACAATTTGCATGGTTTTACAATTCCTTCCTTATTCTATGATATATGTGAAAACATGTTTCCTAGGCCTTAAAACTGTTAATTTTAATTATCCTTTATTACCATTCGATGCCGTGATCTGTGTGTTAAGTATTTTCAGGCTTTATAGGTACGGAATGGCTTAGAGGACAGAAAGGAAACATGCAAAAGTGGAAGGAACGCGCAAAATGAAGTTTTGAAGAAAATGGCAGCGACGCGCGCGCATGGATGATGCAAACGCGTGCCTAGCGCAGAGCACGAGCGACACGTATGCGTGACTGACGTATACGCGTGACAAGAAAAATCTCCAAATGACACGCACGCGTGTCCTACGCGTACGCGTGACAGAAGCCACATGCAGAAAGTTGTAGAATTCACCCTCAGAGATTTCTGGGCTCCTTTTTGGCCCAATTCCAAGCCCAGAAACACAGAATAGAGGCTGGAGAATGAGGGAATCAAATCATTCATCAATGATTCATTCATTATGGATAATTTTAGGTTTTAGATGTAATTTTCTAGAGAGAGAGGTTCTCTCCTCTCTCTAGGTTTTAGGATTATGATTTCTCTTAGTTTTAGGATTGTTTCTCCTCAATTCCAGGTTCAATGTTCCTTTAATTTAATTTCTCTTTTACTTTTATTCATTCTATTACTTTAATTTGTTTACTTTCCCAATATTGGTTTATGAATTCCAATGTTAGATTTGATTTTATATTTAATGCAATTTGAGGTATTTCAGAATTATGATTACTTTCTTTTATTTATGTTATTGATGCTTCCAATTTAATTTAGATTTTTCTCCCTTGCTTTGGTTGAGTAATTGGTGACACTTGAGTTATCAAACTCAGTTGTCGATTGAAAATTGGAATTTGCTGATTGATTTGGATCCCTCTAAAGCTAGTCTTTCCATAGGAGTTGACTAGGACTTGAGGAATCCCATTGATTGGTCCACTTGACTTTCCTTTATTTAGTAAGGGTTAACTAAGTGGGAGCAATAAACAATTCTCATCATACTTGATAAGGATAACTAGGATAGGATTTCCAGTTCTTATACCCTGCAATGGTTTTCATGATTATTAATTTACTTTATTGCTAATTTATTTTCCTGTTCCCTATTTCAAAAATCCAAAAGTATACCTTTTTCCATAACCAATAATAAATCATACTTCCCTGCAATTCCTTGAGAGACGACCCGAGGTTTAAATACTTCGGTTATTAATTTTATTAGGTTTGCTTTAGTGACAACCAAAACTTTTGTACGAAAGGATTCTCTGTTGGTTTAGAAACTATAATTGTGTTGCACTTGCACATTGCATACCACATGTTCGATAAAATGCCTCAGTGAACATCTTGTTTGATTCATATGACTTGGCCATCATATTTTTTCAATTTATCTTTGGTTAGGCATATTGTATGAATTGTGCAAATTCGTTTGTGAATTTTGATGTTGATCACATTGCTTTGCCAATGCATTTCATTGTTGGTATTTGAGTTCAACTACCCACATTATCCAAGATTTGTGTACTTTGTTAATGGGTGACTTTAGATGTAAATGCATTGCGTTGGTAGAATTAGAGTCTCATTGTTCATCTTTGAATTTAACTTGAGTAATCACTTTACGAATGTTCAACTTTTGATGATGTATTGATCAAACATCTTTTGGGTTTGGAATTGAGAGCATCGTCTATGTGATTACCACTTGTTGAGGATGATCAATTGACAATTCCTTGTCGGTGCTTGCTTGAAGTTGCTTTCATTTCTATATTTCACATGTGCAACTTAAGCACTTAGTTGTAAAGTTTTGAACTTTGAATTGCCTTAAGAGTGTGATTGCCGTTGTGTGCGGCCGGTGTGTGTGTTCCAACCGCGCGCACCATTAGAATATACACACCGCCATTCTTATGAATCACACTATTTTCAAACTTCCAACTAAGGATTTTGTTTCTTCACTTCATTAAGTGCTTCCTCCTTGTTCTAAGTTTGTTGTTGTCCTATGACCTTGATATTTTCTGTTTTCTTTTTAGGATGCGAAAGAAGGGTAAGAAACCGGTCGCTTTACCGATTGTGGAACCTACACCCCGTGCATCAAGACCATACTTCATGGCTCGCCCGAGTGATAACCCGGACACCTTGATCATCTAAAGAGCCAAGTTCCAATATGGCAAATTTGAGGAAAGGCCAATCCATTGGGAACGGACGCTTAAGGTTCCGATCAAGTATAAAACGGTCATCCATGAGCGGATCGCCTCACTTCATTGGGAGTTTTTAGAGCAAGACCCAATTGAAGTCAATGAAACCATGGTGCGGGAATTCTACGCCAACTACCAAAAGTGGGAAGCGGAGTCGGTATTCCTCCGGGGCAAGAGGTTGGATACTTCCAACCGAACTATTGAAGCTATTCTGAAGATCCCCCATATTTCACCCGAGAATGATGATTATTTAAGGATCAAGGTGAATGCGTCCAAGGGGAGGATACCCTTGACTCCCATACTTCAGAGAATTGGCCGTCCCGGTGCCTCATGGGAGTATAGCAAAGGGAGAAATTCTATTCCCGTAATTATAGGTTACTCTTATTTGAATGCCGAAGCTCGTATATGGCATCAAATTGTGGTGGACTACATCATTCCCAGCACCCATGCTACCCATGTGAGATTCAAGACTGCGTTGCTACTTTAGACTATCATGGAAGGCAAGAGTATAGACATCGTACATTTATTACGCACATCGATATGGAAACTGATTGAGAAGAAAAACATCAACATCCCTTTTCCATCGATGGTGATGCGTTTAGCAACCGTAGCGGGAGTAGAGTAGCGTCCGAGAGACATCATGTTTAGGGTCCCTAGAGGCAACAGGTACATCCCGAGGGGTGATTTGGAGAGATTAACAACCACAACACCCTCTAAGAGGAAGACACCCATAACACTACCAAGTCTACCAACTTCGTCAACTGCTTTACCTTTTCTCCGTCCTCTTCCAGAATTATACCAAGACATCTTGCACGATATCCACTGCATAGAGCATTTAGAGCAAACACGTTTTGACTGGATAGCGACAAGGCTAGAAGGAAGAGACCCCGTCCCGCCTCCTAGAGCTTCATCCGAGATAGCGGGGGCGGAGTATGATGAAGTTGACCAACCCACTTCTGAGTCCACCAGCTGAAGGTGGCCCCTCTTCATCCTCCCGGAGCATAAGCATGCACGGAGGACCGTGCACAAACTAAGCGTGGGGGAGGATCAATGATTCCAAGGGGGTAAAATTTCTCTCTTCTAGGCACTTTGCAATGTTTCTTTTTGTAGTACTTTTTTCTTATTTTGAGTAGTTTTATGTCTATTTTATCTTGTTTGGTTGCTTGTAAATATTTCTTTATCGTTTATGGATATTTAGAAGTTAGTACTTGCATGTTGCATGTTAAAATGAATAAGTTGGTGAAACACCAAGGAATTTCCATGAAATCCTTTTTATAGGGTGTATCATTGATTGAATTGAAGGAAATATTATGTTTGCCAACTTGCTTGAAGTAGATTGTTTGTAGAACATGGAAAAGAGCTCGAACAACATACCTTGTGAGCTTTAAGCCTTAATAGATGGTTGCACTTTTCAACCATAATGTTGTTCTTGTGTGATTATTCCTCCTTTTTTATTGTGATCATTGATTTGTATGATTCTCTTTATCATGTATTTGTGTTTGAATGCATTTAGCATGATTGAGGCCATGTTTGATGATAACCTCACTAACCTATATGGCCAACCCTTGCATGCACCTTTGTGAACCCCCTTGAGCCTATGAATCCCCTTTTGTTCTGATGATAGCACATTACTCCCCTTAAGCAGAAAATCATTGATGTCCCCGAATTACTCTTTGATTAGCTTGGGTTGATTAGTGTGTAAAGTCTAAGTGTGGGAGAATTTTGGGAAACCTTGGTGATGGAGGCATAAGTATTATTGTGGAAAATTTTTGGCAATTAGGTGATGCTCATGCATTGCATTAATGAAGACATATGCATTCATAGTTCAATATATATAAAAAAAACTTGTGCATAACAAAGCATAAAATAAAGAGTTAAATAGAGGGTGCATATGCCATGTTTGAAAAGAAAATGCATGAGTGAGGTGAGATGGGAAAAAGAAAATGGGTAGATAGGTTATATTGTTAAGTGTATATAGGTGATATAGGAATAGGTGGACACTCAAGCTAATCAAAGAACTAATTCTCTAAGTCCACTGATGAGACGCAGAAGCTGGTGAATTAAAAATTATTAAAATGATTACGTTGCAAGTATAGTTCTTAACTCACCGAAAATCTGCTTATCAATTTAGAAATATGTCACAGAGAATTAAATTAAAAATTACTGGGAGTTTTAAGTCCCAGGTCGTCTCCCAACGAGTTGCAGGAAAGTGTGCTATCTTATTAATCAGATGTTCCAAGAAGTTGAGCTAAGTAAATTGGAATGTAAATTGAGGAAAGTTAAATAATATGAATAAAAGCCTTGACTGGGAGTTGATTGGTTGAAATTTCTATTATTGGTGGAGTGATTGTAAGATTAATTTATAATTAATGGTTATTCTGTTTGGTTATCCTTTACTAAGTAAGGGAAAGTCAAACAAGCTGGAATGCCAGATCTGTTCACAAGTTGCAACCCACTTAGTTCAAAGGGATTGGCGTTGGTGACAGGATAGCAATCCAACATTTAACCCAATTACAAATTTTTCTTTCAATCCTTCCAACTCAAGAATTCCTTTTAATCAACTCCCCATCAAGTAAGGAAACTACTCACGCATTGTAAATAAAGAATCCATAGCACATGAAAGGGAATTAAAAGAAGACATAATTATTGGAATTGAAATTGAATTAAAAAGAAATAATCCTTGCATTAATTAATCATAAAAGTATTCAAATAACAAAATTAAACAAAACAAGGAACAATGAAGAATGAAACCAAGTTAAGAAAACAAACTAGAATGATGAAGTCTTGATGAGGAAAAATAACTCTTCTCAATGTTCCAATGCTAAGACCAATTAAAATTCTAAAACCTAAAGAGAAAAACCTAAGAGTGTAAAAAACTAGATCTGTCTGTCTCTGAATAAATGTTTTATTTGTTTCTGAATGTTCTCTGACTCTAGTCTGCTGTTCCGGGCCAAAAACTGGGCCGAAATAGGGTCCAAAATCGCCCCCAACGAATTCTGCAGATTATGCAGATCGCACATGTCACGCGATCGCGTCATCCATGCGAACACGTCATTCGCGCTTTTCCTCGCCACGCGTTCGCGTCGTCTACGCTATCGCGTCGCCAGAGCTTTTCCAATCCGCGCGGCCGCGTCGCTGCGATTTGCTCTCCTTCGTGCGGTCGCGTGAGCCATGCGACCGCGTCACTTCTCGCTGGTTATCTCCTCAAATTCTTGTGTTCTTTCCATTTTTGCTAGCTTCCTTTCCAATCTCTAACTCATTTATGCCCTGTAAAGTCTAAAACACTCAACACACAGATCATGACATCGAATGGAATAAAGGAGAATTAAAAGTAAATAATTAAAGTCTCTAGGAAGCAGTTTTCAAACATGTAATAAATTCAGGAAGGAAATCTAAATGCATGCTAATTTAATGAATAAGTGGGTAAGGATCATGATAAAACCACACAATTAAACACAATATAAATCATAAAATAGTGGTTTATCAACCTCCCCACACTTAAACATTAGCATGTCCTCATGCTTAATTGAAGGAGATAAGGAAATAAGTATGAACATGTAGAAACTCATGAAATGCAATGCAAACCTATATATATATTTAAATAAATGCAACTATATGATTCTTGTCCACTTGATCAAAAGTAAATAAGCTCTTCAAAACAATTACAAATCAAATTCCACTAATTTTATCATTACACAATAAAATGGATAAAAGTGCAAGAAGATAGCTCATGAAAGCAGGGAACTTGAAAATTCAAGTATTGAACCCTCACTGATAATGTATGTACGCTCTAATCTCTAGTGTATAGGGTGGTCACTCTATCCTTCTCTAATCATGCTTTCTAACTTTTGTTCTTCTCCTAACCAATCAACAACAGTTAATATACCAATGCAAACATCATGAGGTCTTTCCAAGGTTGTAATGGGGCTAAGGTATAGGTGGGGGTGTATATTTGGTCAAGTGAGCTAATAAATTGAATCTTTAATTAACCCAAGCTCTAACATAACTTGTATACACTTAATGTCGTCTTTAAAGTTCATACCTAGCTACCCAGAATTCCCTTTTTCAATCCATACTCATGTATCAACTTATATTTTGGTTCTTATTATATGTGCACTGATCTTTGAATTCTGACTTTAACATTGGGGTAATTTTGTCCCCTTATTTATTGATTTTGATTTGTTTTTTTTTTTTAAATAAAGCTTGTCAATGCACATAGATTTTTTTATTCTTGTAGTTTCACATGAGTAGGTATCCAAATTCCCCTTAAATTTTTATGACACATTCCCTTAACAACTTTTGTTCCCACAATTTCCCATACTTAACTAGCACACACAATTCTATCTTAAGCTAACCAAAGATTCAAATTTGGGTATACAATTGTTTTTCGGCTTAAGGTTAGTAATGTGGTAAAATATCGAACAAATGGGAATTAAAGGCTCAAAGTGGTTAACAAAGGTAGTTAAAAAGGGTAGGCTTAATTTGGATGAGTGAGTTTAAACAAATAATGGCCTCATTCATGTGCAAGCATGCAAATATAATAACTATTGGACATATAAGATAAAACAAAATATAGATTACAATCATAGAGAAGTAGACACACAAGAATGAAATAATTATGGTTAAATAATGTAACCATTCGTAAAGGCTCAAATCTTTCACAGGTTGTGTGTTCTTTAACTCAAATATCATGTTCTAAATACAACTCAAGCAAATTTATCATAAAAATTTTGAAAAATTAGTGAAATTTTGTTCCAAAGATAGATTTTTAAAAGAAACTTATTGTCTTTTCAATCAAGTAGAACATGCATGCAACTATCCTAACCTATGCAATTTATTCTATTCTATAAAGGAAAGAAAATCTAACTAAAATATCCTAATTATTGGTGCTAGAGAAGAGAAATTACCTCCGGAAGTCAGGTACTGACCGACCTCCCCACACTTAAGGCGTTGCACCGTCCTCGGTGCCATCTGTCAGAAACAGGGGTGGGCTAGTAGCAGTATCTCCACAGTCGGGGCCGTCATGGCTCCCTGTGCTGGTAAAGGAAGTGGAGTCCGGGGTGTCTGAGTCTCTGAAGTGTCCCTTGAGTAGCTCCTTGAGGTGTTTGAATCGGCGCTCGTTACGGCGCTCTCTCATCTTTGCTTTCTGTTCTTGCCGATCCAACCGTTCGATTATCTGCTGGAGCAATTTCTCAGTTGTAGATGCTTGTGGTGTTGAAGAAGGATTATCTTCAACTGGAGCAGTAGGAAGGCTTGTAGTGGCTGCTAAGAGTCTGAGGTATTTCCCGTTAGGGACATACTGATCATTCCTTGGAAGCATGGCTTTGGTGTCCCCAGCTCTGTAGGAGACTCCGGCTGCTGAGACAAGATCTGAGACCAGGGCGGGGAAAGGTAAGTTGCCCGCAATTTGTACGTGTTCCATAGCATTCCGGATATGTCTTGCGAGATTCAGAGGTTGGTCTGTAAGGATGCACCATAGTAGAACAGCCATGTCCGCAGTGAAGGAGGACTCATGAGTGCTCGGAAAGACGTAATGGGACATGATCTGCACCCATACGCGAGCCTCCAAGGTAAGTGCTGAAGCCAAGATTCCCTTAGGGCGGGTACGGTGGTATCCGTAGATCCAACGGCTGCCAGATAATGCGATAACTCAGAGACCGGAGTCCCAGTCAAATTGGTACCTCTGGCGCTTAAGTGCGGCTTCTTGGAAGGCGTCCATTCCTTCTGGAATAGGGGGAAAACTCAGAGCTTGCTGAATGGCCTCTTCTGTGATGGGGACTTGCTTCTGCCAGACATAAACAAATTGCAGGGTCGGCATGTAGAAGTTGGAGTAGAACTCAACTACCCAAGAAAGATTGACCTGCCTTGGCTGTCTCCGTAGGAAACCCCATTGTCTTCGCTCAATTTGCGGCTCAACAAAGATGGCAATATTGGACGGAAGGATAAGAAGGTATTCATTGTTATAGTTCCTTTCTGCCAGAATAGGGAACATCTACTCACAGTAGCGATTGGAAAATCGCGCAGCGTCCTTTGCTGGAAAGGCTTTATCCTTTTCGTCAACCTTTATTATCCTCTTAACTTGTTTTGTTGAGGGCTTGACTGCGGTGGAAGAAGGCTCTGCCACTAATGCTCTTTTAGTTCCTCTTCTTGCTGGTGGTTTGGAAGTTGCTTTCTTCTTTCCTTTCTTGGTGGCCATCCTGAAAGAAGAGAAGAGAAAGAAAATTAAATTTAAAGAGAAATACAGCAAGGAAGGAAAACGAAAAAGGGGGTGATGGATGCACATGAAGATATGCTGACATTATCACATGCTCGCGAGTACATGTGAGAAGCCAACTATGAAAAATAGCTAGTGCATCTAAAGGCAAATGAATGCAAGGTGTTTATTGGCATGCTGGCAAAGGGCATGAGTAGCATAGACTAAGCATTACTTCGTAATAAACCATCACGTTTGTATTGACAATTGAATTCAATTAATAAAATAATAAGGAAAAATTGTGAAAAGCAAGCATTGAATAGTATAGCAATATAGAGAAGTGCATAATGCCACATGAGCTTTTTCATAAACACATAGCATGCATGGTGAATAGGGTATAGAAAATATGAAGATGAACATGCAAGCAATCCCTTAAATAGGAGAAAAATAATTGTCAAACAATTTGCAATAATCCACAAACATATAATGAGGGATGATGACTCAAAAAAAATTTTCTAGCACCATGTAAAAAGGGAAAGAAGAAAATAAAATACAAAAGTGAAAAGAGAAAGGAAAGAAAAAAAGAAAATAAAAATATATATAATATAATAAGAATGATGGAAAAGAGAAGAAGGAAGAAGAAGGTAAAACCATGTTAATGGTGGTGAGAGGGATAGAGAGTGAAAGGTGAGATAGAAGGGGGAAGAGGGAAGAAAAAATAAGGAGGGAAAAGAAAAATTAGGATTTGGGGGAGAGAAAGATAAGATATGTGGCAAGTTTAGGTTGAGCTGTGCGGCGCATGCGACGCGGCCGCGTGGGGCACGCGTTCGCGTGGGTGCGCGTCAGGTAGGGGGGCGCGGACGCGTCGGTCACGCGGTCGCGTGACCCATGTTACGCTGCTGGCGCGAGTGCAGCCTCGCTCCAGCACAACTCTCTGTTCATTTTAATTTAATTGCCAAATTGGGGTGACGCGATCGCGTGGGTCACGCGATCGCATGAGTGTGCGTTATAAAATTGGTGACGCAGCCGCGTCGGCGACGCGGTCACGTGACAAGGATTGTGCCTCCAGCTCCAATCCAGCATCACGCTTGCACAAAATGTTGATGTGCACCCTTTTACGTCGAAAACTCAGGGCACGCGGCCGCGTAGAGCATGCGGTCGCGTGGGAGGCCATGATTCCCATGCGACACGAACGCGTCAGGGACGCGGTCGCGTGGGCCGATTTTTGCCATTGGCACGCCTCCAGCCACGGTCCTGCCGGACTCTCTGTTCGTTTATTTGTTTTCTCCACCCCTTTTGCGACGCGGACGCGTTGCGTGGCGAAATTTTTTTTTTTTAAAAAGAAATATAAAGACATGTAAATGAAAGAGCACGAAAGCACTAATAAAGAGAAGAGTTATTAAAGAAGAAAAGCTAAAAGTGAAGAAAATAACGATCATACCGCGGTGGGTTGTCTCCCACCAAGCACTTCGCTTTAACGTCCGTAAGTTGGACGCTCCACTAGCTCAATCAGCTGCTATGTGGGGATCTTCTAGGCGGAAGATCTCAAGCTCCTTATTTTTCTGCACCTTCTCACCATGGTACAGCTTCAGGTGTTGTCCATTAACCTTAATAAGTTCAGAGCTTGAAGGATGGCTTAGGTGATAAACTCCGTACGGTTCAGCCTTCTCTACTCTGTATGGACCTTTCCATTTTGATCTCAACTTACCGGGCATGAGCCGTAGTCGAGATTTGTAAAGGAGGACAAAATCTCTAGGTTGGAACTCTTTCTTCTTGATATTCTGATCATGTACAGCCTTCATCTTTTCCTTGTATATTCTGAAGTTCTCATAAGCTTCTAGGCGAAGGTTCTCCAGTTCTTGCAGTTGCAACTTCCTTTCAGCTCCGGCATTCTCAATTCCCATGTTGCTCATCCTTCTTGGATATGTTACCAAATTTCTGGCATGGGTGACAAGATTTACAAAACTCAGCAGCATCTCTAAAAAGAGTAGGCCACCAGAATCCGCAGTCCAAGATCTTTCTAGCTGTTCTTTGAGGGCTAAAGTGTCCTCCACTCTCAGATGAGTGACAGGCCTCTAAAATGGACTGGAATTCTGATTGAGGTACACATCGTCTAATTATCTGGTCAGCGCCACATCTCCATAAATATGGGTCATCCCATATATAATATTTAGACTCGCTTTTCAGCTTGTCTCTTTGATGTTTAGAAAAATGTGGAGGAAAGGTGCGGCTAACTAAATAATTAGCGACAGGTGCATACTAAGGGACTACCTCAGATACTGCTTGCAGGTTGTCAAAAGGAAAATTATCATCTATAGGAGTAGAATCATCCTTAATATGTTCAAGGCGACTCAAGTGGTCTGCTACTAAATTTTGATTACCACTCCTATCCTTTATTTCCAAATCAAATTCTTGTAACAGTAGTATCCAACGTATAAGTCTTGGTTTGGATTCGTTTTTAGCTAATAAATACTTTAGAGCTGCATGGTCCGAATACACTACTACTCTAGTACCAAGTAAATAAGCTCGGAATTTATCCAGAGCAAAAACAATAGCCCCCTCTTCTAAAAATATTCTGTGCTCACATACTTGAGGGTTGATTCCCACTATGTCTGCCAAACTCCACCCAATTGCCTTCTTATGCTTCCTCAGTACATCAAGTAACTGCTCTTCTTGTTGAGAAGTTAGTTCCCTCGCAATAATAACCAGAAGCTTCTGCTCATCCTCAAGATAAGCATATTTGAGATGTGGAGGGAGAGGTTTCAATTCTAACTTCTAATCATGGGCGAGCTCTGAATTATCTGGGGCTTGTGAAAATGGCGAAGTGCTCCCATTGTCAGTTAAGAGGGTCCCCACACTTGGACCTTGTCCAGTGTGCCTCTCTTCAAACTCTTCCTTTTGAACTTTAGCTACACTTTCGTCTATGACATCACACTGAAAGATAGAACGATCTTCTGGGGGGTTGTCAATGACTCCATTCAGATTGAAGATTACTATGCGGCCATCTATTTCAAAGGAGTATGTTCCTGAAAAAGCATCCAATTTGAATTTTGATGTCTTCAGGAATGGTCTTCCAAGTAGGATTGATGATGGCTTATCTGAATCATTGTGGGACATCTCCAAGATATAAAAATCAGTGGGAAATGTGAGCCCTTTAATGTTCACCAAAACATCTTCAGCAACTCCAGCCACTGTAATAATGCTTTTATCTGCTAACACAAAACGAGCTGCCGACCTTTTTAAGGGAGGGAGCCTCAAAACATCATATATAGACAAAGGCATTATACTGACACACGCTCCTAAATCGCACAGGCAATCATAAATTACTACACCACCAATAGTACAACTAACTATGCAAGGACCTGGATCACTACATTTTTCAGGTAATTCTCCCATTAAAGCAGATATAGAACTACCTAAAGGAATAATTTCTAATTCATTAATTTTGTCTTTATGGATACATAAGTCTTTTAGAAACTTTGCATATTTAGGTACCTGCTGAATAACATCAAAAAGGGGAACAGTTACCTCAACCTTTTTAAATATCTCTACCATTTTAGGATCGGGTTCCAGCTGCTTCCTGGGCTTCCTTGCAAGTTGTGGAAATGGAATAGGAGCAGTGTTGTCTGTGGTGTTTGCGCCTTTTGGTGCTTCCTTCTGTGGTTGAGTTATCTCTTCTTCAGCTATGTCCTGTATATCCTCTTCCTCTTCAACATCTTCGATTTCTACCACTTCTTCAGTTGAGGCGTATTCTGGTGAGCTTGGTTCCTCCTGAATCCTCTCCTACAGTGTGGTTCCGAACCTCAGGGTGATAGCATTAATGCCTCCCTTTAGATTGGGTAATGGTTGAGAGGGGATTCCAGTGGTGCTTGAAGGTTGGTTACTGGAATTTTGTGCTGATCCAAGCTGTGTCATAAAAGCTTGCAGAGTAGAGGTGAGACCATTTAGACCAGCGTTAATACTATTCATGATGTTGTTTTCCATGGTCTGTTGTCTTTTCTCAAGAGATTGTAGTAGGTCTTCATTAGAAGATAACGAAGAATGAGTAAATTGAGAGGTCTACTGCTGATTGTTCTGTGGTCCTTGGTTCTGCCTCAGGTGAGGTGCTCTGTAAGGTTAATTTTGCTACCTATTGTTGTTATTGTTCCACCTCTGATTTCCCTGATTATCTCTGCCTCCTCTGTTATTGTTGTCCCTCCAATTCTGGTTAGAATTGTCTTACCATCCATGGTTATTATTTCCACTTTGATTGTACCCTTGGTTGGGGCAGTCATAGAAGTTGTGAGTGGATGCCACCATGTTGTCCTCTTGTTGGAGCTGCGGGCATTCATCGGTGTAATGGCTATAATCAGCACAGATTTCGCAAATTCTTTGTGGGACTAGTTGTTGGTTTTGCTGTGGTGGAGGAGGTTGAGCTTGTTGATTCAACTGCATTTGTTTCAGCAAGTTGGTCATTTCATAGATGCCTTGAGTTAGAGCAGCAGTCTCTCTGCTGGAAGATACTTCTGCAACAACTTTTGAACGGCCTTGCTTTTGTTTGTGGTTCCTAGTGGATTCAGCTAAATCACTGATCAATTGCCAAGCTTCATCAGTGGTCTTGTACTTCTTCATAGACCCATTGCTGACACTTTCCAGTATGGTCTTATCTTGGGGCCTCATACCCTGTGTAATATAGCTGAGTAGCACGATCTTGTCAATCATGTGGTGGGGGCATACTTCCAAAAGATTATTGAAGCGCTCCCAGTATTCAAAGAGAGTCTCATTGTCATCCTGAACAATTGTGGAGATATCCTTCCTTAGCTTATCAGTAACTTCAGATGGAAAGAATTTCTCCAGAAACTCCTTTCTGAGTGTATCCCAGTTGGATACATTTGCTAGAGGTTGAGTGTAGTACCACTCTCTTGCTTTTCCCTCAAGAGAAAACGGAAAAGCTTTTAGCAAAATTGAAGTTTCATCAGTGCCATCACGCCTGACAGTAGAACAGGCTGCCTGGAAATCTCTCAAGTGCTTGATAGGCTCTTGAGCAGGTAGGCCATGAAACTTGGGCATCAAATTTAGCAGTACGGGCTTTATTTCAAAATCTGTAGCCACCGCTGGGTGATGCGCTTGAAACGGTTGCATTGTAAAATTAGGGGCTCCTTCCTCCTGGATGGTAACTCTCCTAGCTGCCATGTTTTCTGCACGTAAAACAACCGAATCAGTAGAACAGGGGCTGGTTTCTTCCTCAGCTTCACTTTCAGATCCGCCCTCAGAGCGGGCTAACCGACGCTGTTCTCGCCTTATTCGTGAAATTGTCCTTTCAATTTCAAGATCGAATATTAGCAAGCGCGGATCAAGAAGTGAATGCGTCATTTGACGGAAGAAACATGCAACTCATAGTAGCAAAATAAAATAAAATGCAAATAAATAAATTCTAATTAATAAAATTAGCACTCTATTGCAACTCCCCAGCAACGGCGCCAAAAATTGATGAGACGCAGAAGCTGGTGAATTAAAAATTATTAAAATGATTACGTTGCAAGTATAGTTCTTAACTCACCGAAAATCTGCCTATTAATTTAGAAATATATCACAGAGAATTAAATTAAAAATTACTGGGAGTTTTAAGTCACAGGTCGTCTCCCAACGAGTTGCAGGAAAGTGTGCTATCTTATTAATCAGATGTTCCAAGAAGTTGAGCTAAGTAAATTGGAATGTAAATTGAGAAAAGTTAAATAATATGAATAAAAGCCTTGACTGGGAGTTGATTGGTTGAAATTTCTATTATTGGTGGAGTGATTGTAAGATTAATTTATAATTAATGGTTGTTCTATTTGGTTATCCTTTACTAACTAAGGAAAAGTCAAACAAGCTGGAATGTCAGATCTGTTCACAAGTTGCAACCCACTTAGTTCAAAGGGATTGGCGTTGGTGACAAGATAGCAATCCAACATTTAACCCAATTACAAATTTTTCTTTAAATCCTTCCAACTCAAGAATTCCTTTTAATCAACTCCCCATCAAGTAAGGAAACTACTCACGCATTGTAAAAAAGAATCCATAGCACATGAAAGGGAATTAAAAGAAGACATGATTATTGGAATTAAAATTGAATTAAAAAGAAATAATCCTTGCATTAATTAATCATAAAAGTATTCAATAACAAAATTGAACAAAACAAGGAACAATGAAGAATGAAACCAAGTTAAGAAAACAAACTAGAATGATGAAGTCTTGATGAGGAAAAATAACTCTTCTCAATGTTCCAATGCTAAGACCAATTAAAATTCTAAAACCTAAAGAGAAAAACCTAAGAGTGTAAAAAACTAGATCTGTCTGTCTCTGAATGAATGTGTTATTTGTTTCTGCATGTTCTCTGACTCTAGTCTGCTGTTCCGGGCCGAAAACTGGGCCGAAATAGGGTCCAAAATCGCCCCCAATGAATTCTGTAGATTATGCAGATCGCACATGTCACGCGATTGCGTCATCCATGCGGACGCGTCATTCGCGCTTTTCCTCGCCACGCGTTCGCGTCGTCCACGCTACCGCATCGCCAGAGCTTTTCCAATCCGCGCGGCCGCGTGAGCCATGCGGCCGCGTCACTGCGATTTGCTCTCCTTCGCACGGTCGCGTGAGCCATGCGACCGCGTCACTTCTCGCTGGTTATCTCCTCAAATTCTTGTGTTCCTTCCATTTTTGAGAGCTTCCGTTCCAATCTCTAACTCATTTATGCCCTGTAAAGTCTGAAACACTCAACACACAGATCACGGCATCGAATGGAATAAAGGAGAATTAAAAGTAAATAATTAAAGTCTCTAGGAAGTAGTTTTCAAACATGTAATAAATTCAGGAAGGAAATCTAAATGCATGCTAATTTAATGAATAAGTGGGTAAAGATCATGATAAAACCACACAATTAAACACAATATAAATCATTAAATAGTGGTTTATCATCCACTTAACCATATTTCTTCCTACCTGAACCCTAGCCCCATTACATCCCCTTAAAGACCTCATGATAATTGTTATTCATGCATTAAATACTAGTTGATTGTTAGATGACTTGCAAATCTTTGAAAAGCATGATAAAAGGAGAATTGAATAGTTAAACCCTAAACACTGAGCGAATTGAGTGGATACACATCCGGTGAGGGGTTCGATCGCTCAATTCTATGTTCTCGCTCGTTATATTGTATCTTCTTGCAAGTTGTTTGATTGAATGATTTTGAAAATTTCGATTCAATTCTTTGGACATTGATCTTAATGCATAAAACTCTTTGCATTGGCCCTCAAGCTCTCTTGTGATGGATTGGAATTTCATGGTTTGTTTCTACTAACTCTCATCGTAGTACATATTGGCTATTAGCCTTAGGATAGTTGCATGCATTTACGTAGTATATAGCATAAGTCATTTTCCCTTTCATCTATCTCCTTTGAGTGTGTTTAGCATGAGGACATGCTAGTGTTTAAGTGTGGGAGAATTGATGAATCCATATTTGATGATGATTTTTTGGTTAGAATTGAATGGATTTCATCACATAAACTTGCACTTATTCCCTTGAATAGCATGCTTTTGAACGTTCCTCCCAAATTATGCTTGATTATGAAAACATGCTCTTTTATACTTAATTTGATCTATTTTTATTCATTTGCCTTCCATTCGATGCCTTGATGTTGTTTATGAGTGATTTTAGGTGTATAAGGTAGGAATGGTTTGGAGAAAATGGAATAAGAGCTTTCAAAATGGAGGAAACTTGAAGAATCAAAGGAGATGAGCTCAGAGACCTGTGCGTGCGCACAGCCTCTTGTGCGTCCGCACAGGAGCCCAAGCAGAGCGCGTGGATCATTTTGAGTGCATCGCGCGTCCCGTCAAGCATCGCCTAGTGTGCGTGCGAATAGCTATTTGTGCGTACGCACAGGTTGGGAATTTCACAGAGTGTGCGGACGCACACGCCTGTGCGTCCGCACAGGTGTCCGCACATGACCCCATTAGAAAAGCACGTGACTCGCGATTTAAGGGCTTTGGAGGCCCATTTCTAAAGTCTTTTAGCTCATATTGGAGGGGAAATGAAGGACATAACATATTATGGCATTAGTATAGTTTTAGGAGTAGAATAGAAGGTTTTTAGTTTTAGTTTTCTCTAAGTTTTCTCATCTTCTCCATTAGGGTTTTATTAGGGTTTTATATTCCAAGTGCCATTTCTATTTTTGATCATTGGATTTTGCTAATCTCATTGTAAGTATTCTCTTGTTATTACTCTTTATGGTTATATTATCATTACTTTTTCTTCTCATTCAAGTTATAGTCCAATTTTGTTTCTCTTTTGAAATCTCACTTTCTTGTTGATGAGTTTAATGTTTGGTGTTTGTTCTATGCTTTCTTATGCTATTATTGTTGATTGAGATCAATTGTTGCTTTTAATTCCAAGTCTTTTCTTATTTTTCTCATGTTTAAGCTTTTTATCCACAAAGTGTTTGACAAAATGTCAACCATGGTTTTAGGCTAAACTTTTTGTCCCTTGGCTTGGGTAAAGTGAGCTCTTGGGTACCTAGAGTTGGAATGTCCAACATTTAGTGTCAATTCTTGGGTTGTTAATTGTTCTTGTTCCCACTAACGCTAATTTGTTGCTAAGGCAATTAGCAAGCAATTTAGGATTTGTGGGTTAAGGACACTTATGCTCATTTAACTTACCTTCCGATGTGAGGGTTGATCAAGTGAGACTAATCCATCATAATTGTCATAGTTGTGGTTCCAACAAGGAAAGGATCCTTAGCTCACTCTAAGCCAAGACCTCTTTTTATGTTTTCAACCTTTCATACATTGCCATGTTAATCTCTTTTATACTTTACTTGTTTATATTACATAGTCGGTTCTTTAATTTCTTCATTAGTTCAATCATTACAATTTTGCATGTTCTTTTATTGCTTTATATGTTCATTTCTTCATTGACAACCCCTTGATCACTACAACCGGAATTTGCTCACTCATTGCCCCTTAAGTGATTCCGTGGGAGCCGACCCGGGAGTCAAATACTCTCGGTTTTTAAATTGGTTTTGAGTTGTGACACATCTTGTGAATTTCCAAATTGGTCGGCGACCGATTGTTGGGTTTGGATCTATACTTGCAACGTTAATCTTATTTTTGAGAAATCCCAACTCGTATGATCGGCTGTCGTCAACGACTCAAGGTAGAGAGTATGCATTGAAGCATAGGCAGTTCCATCCCTCAGGCTCACGAGGACGAACTGCTCTGATACCATAATGTAACACCCTAATATTCAAATCCTTATGCTCGAATCATAAGTCAATGATATTACGGTGGTACGACTCTCACGTGGATTATAATAGACACACACACACACACACACACACACACACATATATATAATTATAAGAGAATATTAAATGAGAAGCTTGAAGAGGAGTAAGAGAAAATCGCGAGCGTAAACACACATGTATCGAAGAATAGCGTGTTCAGAAAAATAAGGTAAAATGGAAACTTAAAGGAAGAATAGAGTAAAGATAGAATATATAGAGTAAAGCATGCAATATGTGTTAATAGTGCCACCAATTAACGAAGTGAAGCATGCAATCATGAGGCTCAAAGAAGCAATGAAGAACGAAACAATGGAACAAATGAAGCATCCATATAATATTTACCTTGGGCATTAGTAACGCCAAGAATTGAAGCGCCCTCCAAGAACGACGCCAACATGAAGAATGAAGCTAAGGCACCCCTAGAAGCAAGCACATAGTGGGCATTCGTAATGCCCAAAATGAGGAGCTGTTACTCAAGAACGGTGCTAACGTGAATATTTGCCCCTAAAGCATGAATGTAATGTGAGTGTTGTTAACGTCCAAACTGAAGCAACACCCTCTCAAATAACACCTGCGATGCATTCTGAAGGAAGAAAACTTGTGCAATCATGAGTATGTATAATTGAGCAAAAATGGAACTCGTTCGTATGCACAAAGGCATGCGTATGTGATGCCAGGGCATTTTGGCCAGTTTCACTGACCTTTTCTTTACTGTTTTAGGGTAGTTTCATGCATTTTCTTAGGAAATAAGCAAGTTTTTGGTAGATAATCACTTACATCTTGATTCAAGCAACATTATGAATTTTACATGATTTTATGAGAATTATGCATGAATTGAATGATAAAATAGATGATGCATGATCTCATAACTTGGATTAGAGCTTTGATGCATTTTATTTGCTTGATTTCAGGACAAAGCAAGCAAGGAAGAGCCACGTTAGCAGCCACATTAATCTAATTAACGTGACCACTAACGTGGAATGGGAATGAACTTACAACGTTAAGGAGAAAAGTGATCGCCAATAATGTTTTCGAAGCCATCATAGCCCACGTTAATTGCCACATTAACTACATTAACGTGGTAGTTAACGTAGAGGAAAAGGGAGCTCCAGCGTTAGTGGTAAAAGTGAATACCACTAACGCTCCAAATTTGCAATTGGCCACGTTAAGAGTCACGTTAACTTAGTTAACGTGAACTCTAACGTGGAAGGGGAAAACAATGCTAACGTTAGTGACACTCACCTTTGTCACTAACGTTGGACTAAGCCAACAGTGCCCACGTTAGTGGTCACGTTAAGACCACTAACGTGAAGAGTAACGTGGAGCCAAGCATGATGAGCCAACGTTAGTGACACTCACCTTTGTCACTAACGTTGGAGATGGCAATCATCAACACGTTAAGAGTCACGTTAACTAAGTTAACGTGAACTCTAACGTGGGAAGGTGAGGCGTTTGGAGCGTTAGTGACAAAGGTAAGTGTCACTAACGCTCTCGAGGCTAAGGCATGGCCACGTTAAGAGCCACGTTTGTTATACTAACGTGAACTCTAACGTGAAGAAAGGAGGGGCTAAGAGTAACGTTATTGGCAAAGGTGAACGCCAATAACGCTTGTGATGGACCAAGAGGCAACGTTAGTGGTCACGTTAGTGCCACTAACGTTAAAGTTAACGTGAATCATTTTTGGGTTGGAACGTTAGTGAAAAAGGTGATCGTCACTAATGTTCTCGAACCCACATTTTCACTTAACGTTAACACCACTAACGTCCTAGCTAAAGTCCATGCCTACTTCACACTTTCTCTGCACGTAAAGCTGAGCCCATTGAAGATTCCAAACTGCTTCAACTCAAGATCCAAAGGCCCATATCCAAGACTTGAAGAGCCAACTAGAAGATCAGAAGAGTAGTATATATAGGAGTAGTTTTGAACTAGAGAAAAGGCTTTTGCCATTTGGAGAACTACTCTCTGTATAATTTTACTTTTTCTGCAACTTCTAGTTTTACTTTTAGAATGTATTCTCCATCTTTGCTTTCTATTCCCAGAGCTATGAACAACTAAATCCCTTTCATTGGGTTAGGGAGCTCTGTTGTAATTTGATGGATCAATAATAGTTTTCATTATTCTTCTTCTTTCTTTTCTCTTGATTTTACTAGAAAGCTTTCAATCTTCATCCAATTGGGTAGTTGTCTTGGAAAAGAAGCTATTCATACTTGGATCTCTTCGGAACCTTGGAAGAGGAATGAAGAGATCATGCTAGAAATGCTTTCTCATGTTGGACCAAATTGGGGTTTGGACGGATATGGTGACATATAATCCTCCCAATACTTTGATTTGGAAATAAATGTGGTATAATCAGTGACCATACTTCATCTCTTTTCATGAGCAATTAGACCAAGGAATTAGCTATTGATCAAGATTTGAGAGATTGAATTACCAAGGAATTGGAATTCAATCACTTAAGATTGCCAAGGAGATCAATGAATGCATTGATTGAGGAAGAGATGAAAATGAACTTGATCTGGAGAATACAACATCTCCTGAACCCAATGAACTCCCCATTTCTGATCTTACCCATTCTCTTTACTTTTCGCCATTTACTTTTATGCTCATCTTCCCCATTCCCCATTTAAGATTCTGCACATTACTTTACGTCATTTACATTCAGTTCTTTATTTTCAGCAATTATATTTTCTGCCATTTACTTTCCCGCCATTTAATTTCCTGCAATTCTCAAATCAAATTCTGCTTAGCTCAACTAGAACATTCCTCCAATTAAAGTTGCTTGACCAATCAATCCCTGTGGGATTCGACCTCACTCTATAGATGTCATTGAGACTGTAGCAGAGAATGACTACTTCTATGCTTCTGAAAGAGGCAACACTAGAGGAGTGATGAAGCTAAACAATATGGATGCACTGCTGGCTCAAAACAAGATGATCACCAAGCAGCTGGCTGACCTTACCAAGAAGATGGAGAGGAACCAAGTAGCAGCAATCACCACCTCATCAGCAGGTCAAGAAGGAGTGAATGAAGAAGTAGAGGGTGATCAGGAACAAGCCACCTACAATGGAAATTCACCGAGACAGACCCATGATCCATACTCCAAAACTTATAATCCTGGTTGGAGGAACCATGATAAACCACTATTTTATGGTTTATAATGTATTTAATTGTGTTGTTTTATCATGATCTTTACCCATTTATTCATATGATTAGCATGCATTTATATTTCCCTCCTAAAATTATTACATGATTGAAAACTTGCTTCCTAGAGACTTTTAATTATGTATTTTAATTCTTCTTTATTCCATTCGATGCCGTGATCTGTGTGTTAAGTGTTTCAGGCTTTATAGGGCATGAATGAGTTGGAGATTGGAAAGGAAGCTTGCAAAAATGGAAGGAACATAAGAAATTAAGGAGATGACCAGCGAGAAGTGACGCGGCCGCATGGCTCACGCGACCGCACGAAAGAAAGGAAATCGCAGTGACACGGCTGCATGGCTCACGCAACCGCGCGGATTGGAATAGCATAAGTGACGCGGAGGCGTAGACGACGCGCCCGCGTGACATGCGCGATCTGCATAATCAGCAGAATTTGCTGGGGGCGATTTTGGGCCCTGTTTTGACCCAGTTTTCGGCCCAGAAAAGCATACTAGAGCCAGAGAACATGCAGAAACCAAAAACAACATTCATTCTAGACAATTTTAGTTTTTAGATCCAGTTTTACTCCTCCTCTAGGTTTTTCTCTCTACACATTCATAGTTTTTAGGATTTTTATTTCTATTGCTTTTTGCATTGGGATATTGAGAAGAGTTATTACCTCATCAAGACTTCGTCATTCTAGTTCGTTTTCTTTACTTGGCTTTACTCTTCCATGTCCTTTAATATACTTAATTTTACTATTGGATTATTTTAGAATTTATTGATACAAGAATTACTTTTATTTTTAATTGATTCCTTTGAGTTTTATTTATCATGTCTTTCTTTAATTCCCTTTCCTATGTTATGAGTTCTACATTCACAATGAGCGAGTGGTTCCCTAACTTGATGGGGAGTTGATTGAAAGGAACCCTTGAGTTGGGGTGCTTAAAGGAAATTGTAATTGGGTTTATTGTTGGAATGCTCTCTAGTCACTGACACTAATCCTTTTCAATTGAGCGGATTGGAACTTGTGAATAGAAACAGCATTCCAACTTATTTGACTTTCCCTTATTTAGTAAGGGATAACTAAACAAAACAACCTTCAATTATCAATTAATCTTGAGAGTACTGCAACAAGAATAGGGCTTCCAACTAATCTACTCCCAGTCAAGGCTTTTATTTAAATTATTTAATTTCTCTAATTTAAATTCCTGTTTATTCAACTCAAACCCTTTTTGAAAACATCTGATTAATAAAATAGCACATCTTTCTGCAACTCATTGGGAGACGACCTGGGATTCATACTCCCAGTATTTTAATTTTAATTTTTGTGACAACCCTTCTAAATTGATAAGCAGATTTCTGGTTGGTTAAGAACTATACTTGCAACGCATATCTTATAACAATTCTTGACTCGCCAATTTTCGCCACGTCAATTTTTGGCGCCGTTGCCGGGGAGTTGCAATAGAGTGCTAAAGTTATTAATTGGAATTTATTTATTTGCATTTTATTTTATCTTGCTACTATGAGCTGCTTGTTTCTTTCGCTAGATGACGCGTTCACTTCCTGATCCAAGCTTGCCAGTATTCGATCCTGAGATAGAAAGAACTATTTCACGAATAAGGCAAGCTCGGCATCGGTTAGTCCTCTCTGAGGGTGGATCTGAAACGTAATTTGAGGAAGAAACCAGCCCCCGTTCTACTGATTCGGTTGATTTACGTGTAGGTGACATGGCAGAACCTAGGAGAGTTACTATCCAGGAGGCTGGAGCCCCTGATTTTACAATGCAACCGTTTCAAGCACATCACCCAGCGGTGGCCACAGACTTTGAAATAAAGACTACTGATGAGAGAACTTTTGCGTGGTCTAGAAATTTGCGGATAAATCTTCGTTGCAAGTATAGTTTCTAAACCTTCAAAAGTCCTTTCATACAAACGTTTTGGTTGTCACAAGTAACAAACCCCTTTAAAAATTAATAACTGAGTATTTAAACCTCGGGTCGTCTTCTCAAGGAATTGCAGGGAGGTATGTTCTTATTATTGGTTATGAGTTTGTAAATTGGGGGTTTTGAAAGTAAGGAAGCAGTATGTTGAACAAAAAGAATAAAATAAAATATTAATAATAAAATAAACTCTTGGCAAGGTATTAGAAATTAGAGGTCCTATCCTAGCTATCCTTATCAATGATGATGAGAATTGAATCTTAATTCCACTTTGTTAACCTTTACTAAGATAAAGGAAGGTCAATGGATTAATTGATTTGATCTTCAAATCCTATTTATTTCCTAAGAAAAGATTGGGATTATGGAAGTTCAAATTAATTAACAAAGATAATAATTATCAATCATGTTTGAGTTTGATAACTCCTGAGTTACTGATTTCTTAACCAAGACCAAAAGGAAAAATATCTAAATTAATTTAAAAGCAATCTTAAATAGAATAAAACAATCATAAACTGAAATACTTCGAATTGTATTGAATCAAATTAAACATAGGAATCCATAAACCAAATTGGCAACATCTAATAATCAGTTGAAGTAGCAGAATGAATAAAAGTAGAAGAGAATATAAATTAAAGAACATTGAACCTGGGATTTGAGAGTCACTCTAAAACTAAGAGAAATCCTAAATCCTAATCCTAAGAGAGATGAGAGAACCTCTCTCTCTAAAAACTACATCTACTCCTAAAATTGTGAATATCAGAGCCTCCCCATGAATGGATGCAGTCCCCCACTTTATAGCCTCTAATCTGTGTTTTCTGGGCCGCAAACTGGGTCAGAAACAGTCCAGAATTCGCTGGTTTTGAATTTTTGCCACGCTGGATTTCCGTCATTGCGACGCGGCCGTATGAATCACGCGGTCGCATCGCCTAGCGTCAGGGAAACTATAACATATTATATATCAAATCGAAGCCCCGGACGTTAGCTTTCCAACGCAACTAGAACCGCATCATTTGGACCTCTATAGCTAAAGTTATAGCCGTTTGAGTGCGAAGAGGTCAGGCTGGACAGCTTAGCAATTTCTCCAACTTCTTGTATTCCATCCACTTTTGCATGCTTCCTTTTCATCCTCTGAGCCATTCCTGCCCAGTAATCTCTAAAATCACTTAACACACATATCAAGGCATCTAATGGTAATAAGAGAGGATTAATATTAGCAAATATAAGTCCAAAGAAACATGTTTTCAATCATAGCACATAATTAGGAAGGCAAATGTAAAACCATGCAAATAGTATGAATAAGTGGGTAAAGAGTAGATAAAAATCACTCAATTGAGCACAAGATAAACCATAAAATAGTGGTTTATCAACCTCCCCACACTTAAACATTAGCATGTCCTCATGCTAAGCTCAAGAGAAGCTATAAAGAAATGAAGAGGAATGGTAGAATGTATGAAATGCAACCTATGAATGCAACTACATGCTAAATGCTTTTACTTACTTGGTTAAGAGTAAATAAGTTCTCCAAGAATAAATATGAACTGGATTTCACTAATTCAAATCATAAAAATAAAGTACAAATAGACTTGCAAGAAGAAAATAGCTCATGAAAGCAGGGAACAAGGAATTGAGCATCGAACCCTCACTGGTAGTGTATACACTCTAATCACTCAAGTGTTTAAGGTTCGATTCTCTCAATTCTCTACTAACCTTGCTTTCTAAGGCTTGCTCTTCATCTAACAATCAACATAATTTTAATGCACAAATACACATATCAAGAGGTCTTTTAACGAGCATCGAACCCTCACTGGTAGTATATACACTCTAATCACTCAAGTGTTTAAGGTTCGATCTCTCAATTCTCTACTAACCTTGCTTTCTAAGGCTTGCTCTTCATCTAATAATCAACATAAATTTAATGCACAAATACACAAATCAAGAGGTCTTTTAAGGGTTGTAATGGGGTTAGGCTCAAGGTAGGACTGTATTTGGTCAAGTGGACTAAAATCTGAATCCTTAATTAACTTAAACTTTCCACCTAACTTAAACAATCCATGTAATCATAATACCACATCCAACTATCCATTAACCATGTTTTCCACATATTCATGCATTCTAATTTCAAGTACAACTCATATGCATTGCTTTCACCACTTACTTTGGGGCATTTTGTCCCCTTTTATTATTTGCTCTTTTTCTTTTTTTTCTCCTTTATTTTTTTTATATATTATTTTTTTTTCAATGCATATTATTAAAGTATTGAATGCATGAACATATTCTCAATATTCTTTCACATTTTCAGAAAATTCTAACATACTCAATTCTCAAACCAAATGTTTCCAAACCCACTTTTCCCACACTTAATTCGTGAGCACTCTCACTAGTCTAAGCTAACCAAGAATTCGAATCAAGGACATTATTGTTTTCCGCTTAGAGTTAATGATGTGCTAAAATAAAGAACAAAGGGGTAAAATAGGCTCAAAGTTGGTTTGCAAAGGATAATGAAGGGTTAAGGCCATATGGGTATGTAAGCTCAGTGAAACAAAGGCCTCAATCATATAAGTGCATGCATACATCAAACCATGGAAATATAGAATTAAGCAAGACAAAGATCACAATTTTAGAGAGAATAACACACACCAAAAATAAAATATTGGTTGATAAAATGCAACCAATTAAATAGGCTCAAAAATCTCACTGGTTTTAGATCGGTATCGACCTCCCCACACTTAAAGATTGCACCGTCCTCGGTGCATGCTAAGATGTGCAGGTGGACGGGTTGCTTCAACTGACGCTTTTCTCAACAAAGAATGTGTGTAGGAACTTGTTTGTCTTTCCCATATAAACGTCTTCCGGTTCTCTTCCTGGTGGCCATCCTGAAAGAAAAAAGGGAAGAAAAGTAACCCAAAAATAAAGATAGAAAACAAATAAAATATGGTTGGGTTAATGCCAAATAATGAGGGTCTCAATTTTCCCATATAAACGTCTTCCGGTTCTCTTCCTGGTGGCCATCCTGAAAGAAAAAAGGGAAGAAAAGTAACCCAAAAATAAAGATAGAAAATAAAAGATGGGTGTTAATGCTAGATAATAAGGGTTTCAATTGCATGGTAGCTACAACATGCAAGTGAGAAAACAGTAGAAGCACATGGCATACTAGTGGTGCAAAAATTGCAACAATGGGGAAGAGAGTGGGTAATGCAAAATAGTGTAAATACATATCAATGCAAAAGGAATATCAGTATTATAAAAATTAGCATTGACTTATGAATAATAATACCCAATTAGAATAAAACAAGTCATGAAGCACCAAGATAATACCAGAATAGATATAACAGTTGAATAAGAACATGTGAACACCAATGGTAAAATAATAAATTTAAAAAAATAAAAAATATAAATATGCAATGAATGAAAGTATGCAAATAAATTAAAATAAAATAAAATAAAATGAAAGATAATAAGAATGAGAAAATAAAGAAGGGAAGAATAAGTAAGGAAGAAAGGAGGGAGGAAAAATTAGGATTTGAAGGAGAGAAAGATAAGATAATTTGGCAATTTAGGTTGAGCTGTGCGGCGCATGCCACGCGGCCGCGTGGGGCACGCGTTCGCGTGGATGCGCTTCAAGTATGGTGACGCGATCGCGTCGGTCACGCGGTCGTGTGACTCATGTTATGCTTCTGGCGCGAGTGCAGCCTCGCGCCAGCACAACTCTCTGTTCAAATTAATTTAATTGCCAAAATTGGGGTGACGCAATCGCGTGGGTCACGCGATCGCATGAGTGGGCGTCAGAAAATGGATGACGCGGCCGCGTCGGCGACGCGGTCGCGTGATAAGGATTGTGCTTCCAGCACCAATCCAGCACCACTCTCGCAGAACATTTCATTGTGCACCCTTTTACGTCAAAAACTCAGGGCACGCGGCCGCTTGGGGCACGCGGTCGCGTGGGGGGCCATAGTTCCCATGCGACGCGAACGCGTCAGCGACGTGGTCGCGTGGGTTGATTTGTGCCATTGGCACACCTCCAGCCACGCTCCAGCGTGACTCTCTGTTCATTTATTTTTTTCTTCACTCCCCTCGCGACGCGGACGCGTCGCTGATGCGATCGCGTCGCGTAGCGAAATTTTTTTTTAATGAAATATGCAGATGCAAATGCAGTGCTTAATGTGAATGCTATGCATGATTCCAGGTTCAATGAAAATAAAATAAAATAAAAATAAACAACACGAAATAAAATTGAAAAAGAACGATCATACCATGGTGGGTTGTCTCCCACCTAGCACTTTTAGTTATAGTCCTTAAGTTGGACATTTGATGAGATTCCTGCTATGGTGGTTTGTGCTTGTACTGATCCAGGAATCCCCACCAATGTTTGTATTTCCAGTAGCCTCCGGGGTCCCAAACTAGGTGCAGAAAGCCTTCAAGTAAGTTAAAGCAAGTGACAAGGCCCCAAGAGTGGTGATTTGTAGAATGGATTCTGGGGTCCCAGACCTTGCCTTTGCACCCGTCTTTTGGTTGAGCAATATTGTTCCATCCGGGTGGCAAGCAGTCTGAATTCTCACGTAAGCGGCCAAATAACTTCCTAGACCCATTCAGTTGAGCTCTATACCAACCTTTACGTTTAAACTTAAAGCTTCCAACCATGATGAACCTTGCAGGACAATTCTTACCACTAGCCATTTTCCTCTTACTCTTAATGTCACAAAGAGCTCTAAGTTGACCATCCGTCTCCAGTAGCCCATATTCAAGTGGAATTAGAAAGCTAAGGAATATGAATTTTACCCACTTGAATGTTGTGAAGGATGATGGCAACTTAGGGGGAGGTATTTTTAATGAAATTGCAAGCTCCACTCCCTTGTGCTCTTTTCTGATAACTACCACTTCTTTGCAAGCTTCTTCATTTTCAACCTCTTCCTCTTGGTAGCTCTCTTTCAATTCAATCTCCTCTTCATTGCTTTCCAAGGGCATGGGAGGTTGTGCTTCTTCTTCTTGAATCTCCATCTCTTGATCAACCTCTTCCAAGTCTTCAACTATGATATGCTTTGGAGGTTGTACACCCTCCTCAGCATCAATTTCAACCGTCTTGGAAGGAGGCTCTATGACTGGACTTTCCCATGGAGGTTCTGCATCTCCTAAGTCTTCAACCACTTCTTCTTCTTCAATAATTCCAGCTTCCTCTACTTGTTCCAGTACAAATTTATGCTCCGTACTGTTCACTGGAGTTTCTAGTATCTCCTTCATACTACGTTCTTCATTAGATTGTCCACATGAAGCCATGGGGGTTCCTTGAGTGTTCGAACGTCGGGAAGCTAATTGACTCATTATTGCTTGCCCCAATTGATGAATGGTTGCTGGTGCACGAAATTGTGATCTCAGGCAACGGTGCCAAAAACTCTGTACGCACGTCTTAATAAATTGTTTTTCATTCACAACTTCGATACAACTAACCAGCAAGTGTACTGGGTCGTCCAAGTAATAAAACCTTACGTGAGTAAGGGTCGATCCCACGGAGATTGTTGGTATGAAGCAAGCTATGGTCACCTTGTAAATCTCAGTCAGGCGGATATAAAATAGTTATGGAGTTTTCGAAAATAAATAATAAATAGACAGAAAATAAAGATAGAAATACTTATGTATATCGTTGGTGAGAATTTCAGATAAGCGTATAGAGATGCTTTCGTTCCTCTGAACCTCTGCTTTCATGCTGTCTTCATCCAATCAATCCTACTCCTTTCTATGGCTGGCTTTATGTAAGGACATCACCGTTGTCAATGGCTACTTTTCATCCTCTTTGGAAAATGGTCCGATGCGCTGTCACTGCATGGCTAATCATCTGGAGGCTTCACCTTGGTCAATGGCTGCATCCTATCCTCTTGTGAAAATGGTCCAAATGCTCTGTCACAGCACGGCTAATCATCTGAGGTTCTCGATCATACTGGAATAGGATTCACCATCCTTTTGCGTCTGTCACTACGCCCAGCACTCGCGAGTTTGAAGTTCGTCACAGTCATTCAATCCCGGAATCCTACTCGGAATACCACAGACAAGGTTTAGACTTTCCGGATTCTCATGAATGCTGCCATCAATCTAGCTTACACCACGAAGATTCTGATTAAGAGATCCAAGAGATACTCATTCAATCTAGGGTAGAACGGAAGTGGTTGTCAGGCACGCGTTCATAGGGAATGATGATGATTGTCACGTTCATCACATTCATGTTGAAGTGCGAATGAATATCTTAGAATCGGAATAAGTTGAATTGAATAGAAAAACAGTAGTACTTTGCATTAATTCATGAGGAACAGCAGATCTCCACACCTTAATCTATGGAGTGCAGAAACTCTACCATTAAAAATACATAAGTGAAAGGTTCAGGCATGGCCGAATGGCCAGCCCCCATGATCTAAGAACCAGACGTCCCAAGATGTCTAATACAATAGTAAAAGGTCCTATTTATACTAAACTAGTTACTAGGATTTACAGAAGTAAGTAATTGATGCATAAAACCACTTCTGGGGCCCACTTGGTGTGTGCTTGGGCTGAGCTTGAATGTTACACGTGCAGAGGCTCTTTCTGGAGTTGAACGCCAAGTTGTAACGTATTTCTGGCGTTCAACTCTGGCTTGTGACATGTTTTTGGCGTTTAACTCCAGACTGCAGCGTAGAACTGGCGTTCAACGCCCTTTTGCGTCGTCTAAACTCAGCCAAAGTATGAACTATTATGTATTGCTGGAAAGCCCTGGATGTCTAATTTCCAACGCAATTGGAAGCGCGCCATTTTGAGTTCTGTAGCCCCAGAAAATCCATTTTGAGTGCAGGGAGGTCAGAATCCAACAGCATCAGCAGTCCTTCTTCAACCTCTGAATCTGATTTTTGCTCAAGTCCCTCAATTTCAGCCAGAAAATACCTGAAATCACAGAAAAACACACAAACTCATAGTTCTATTTTTTTTCCCAATTTTTTTTTTCTGCAAGCTTTGTTCTTTGCTGCTTTTTCTTGCTTCAAGAATCATTTTTATGATTTTTCAGATTATCAAATAACATGTCTCCTTGTCATCATTCTTTCAAGAGCCAATATATTTAACATTCTAAAACAACAACTTCAAAAGACATATGCACTGCTCAAGCATTCATTCAGAAAACAAAAAGTATTGTCAACACATCAATATAATAAACTAAGTTCAAGGATAAATTTGAAACTCATGTACTTCTTGTTCTTTTGAATTAAAACATTTTTTATTTAAGAGAGGTGATGGATTCATAGGACATTCATAACTTTAAGACAAAGTTACTAAATACTAATGATCATGTAATAAGACACAAACTTTATATCCCCCGAACCATTGTAATATAATTCTTTGGATTCGGGTTCTTACTTTGATCATGGTTCTTGGTGCTCCATGCATTGGCATAGAACTCTTGAACCATTAGGATGCCGACTTGTTGGATAGGGTTTGTTAGAACTTCCCAACCTTTTCTTTGCATTTCATGTCGGATCTCCGAATACTCATTTCTTTTGAGCTTGAAAGGGACCTCGGGGATCACCTTCTTCTTGGCCACAACATCATAGAAGTGGTCTTGATGAGCTTTGGAGATGAATCTTTCCATCTCCCATGACTCGGAGGTAGAAGCTTTTGTCTTTCCTTTTCCTTTTCTAGAGGATTCTCCGGTCTTAGGTGCCATCAATGGTAATGGAAAAACAAAAAAGCTATGCTTTTATCACACCAAACTTAGAATATTGCTCGACCTCGAGCAAAAGAAGCAAGAATAGTAGAAGAAGAAGAAGAAAATGTGGAGGGGAGGAGGGAGAGGTGTATTTGGCCAAGAAGGGGAAGAGAGGGTTGTGTTGTGTGAAAATGAGGAAGAATGGAGGGCTATATATAGGGAAGGGAGGGGGGTAAGGTTCGGCCATAAGGGTGGGTTTGGGTGGGAAATTGGTTTTAAATTTTGAAGGTAGGTGGAGTTTATGAGGTAGGTTTATGGGGAAGAGTGGATGGATGTGAGTGGTGAAGTAGTGATAGGGAAGAGAGATTGAGGTGATTGGTGAAGAGTTTTGGGAAAGAAAGGATGAACATTGAGAAGAGGGAAGAGAGTGAGTGGTGGTAGGTGGGGATCCTGTGGGGTCCACAGATCCTGAGGTGTCAAGGAATTGCATCCCTGCACCAATTAGGTATGTAAAATGCCTTTGCATGCAATTCTGGCGTTTAAACGCCGAACTGATGCTTGTTCTGGGCGTTCAACGCCCAGATGCAGCATATTTCTGGCGTTGAATGCCAGCCAGATGCTTGTTTCTGGCGTTCAGCGCCAGCTCTTCTTCACTGTGCATTTCTGGCGTCTGAACGCCAGGATGCTGCTTGTTTCTGGCGTTCAACACCAGATCCATGCTCTGTTCTGGCGTTGAACGATAGCCAGATGCTCCTTACTGGCGTTTAGAAAGATTCCCAGTTTCTCTATTACAGAGAGGGGCATGAGGTTTATCCCTGAACCAAGGTCACACAGAGCTTTTTCAAAGATCATGGTACCTATGGTACAAGGTATTAGGAACTTTCCAGGATCCTGTTTCTTCTGAGGCAATGTCAGTTGATCCAGATCACTTAGTTCATTGGTGAACAAGGGAGGTTCATGTTCCCAGGTTTCAATGCCAAATACATTGGCATTCAGCTTCATGATTGCACCAAGGAACTTGGCAACTTGCTCTTCAGTAACATCCTCATTCTCTTCAGAAGAGGAGTACTCTTCAGAGCTCATGACTGGCATAAGAAGGTTCAATGGAATCTCTATGGTCTATAGATGAGTCTCAGATTCCTTTGGTTCCTCAGAAGGAGACTCCTTATTGATCACTGGACGTCCCAGGAGGTCTTCCTCACTGGGATTCACGTCCTCCCCTTCTCTTGTGGGTTCGGCCATGATGGTCAATTCAATGGCCTTGCACTCTCTTTTTGGATTTTCTTCTGTATTGCTTGGGAGAGTACTAGGAGGGATTTCAGTGATCCTTTTACTCAGCTGGCCCACTTGTGCCTCCAAATTTCTAATTGAGGACCTTGTTTCATTCATGAAACTTACAGTGACCTTGGACAGATCAGAGACTAAGTTTGCTAAATTAGAGGTATTTTGTTCAGAGTTCTCTATCTGTTGCTGAGTGGATGATGGAAAAGGATTGCTATTGCTAAACCTGTTTCTTCCACCATTATTAAAGCCTTGTTGAGGCTTTTGTTGATCCTTTCATGAGAGATTTGGGTGATTTCTCCATGAGGGATTATAGGTGTTTCCGTATGGTTCACCCATGTAATTCACCTCTACTATTGCAGGGTTCTCAGGATCATAAGCTTCTTCTTCAGAAACTGCCTCTTGAGTACTGTTGGATGCAGCTTGCATTCCATTCTTCAGATGGAAGTCCATGGAACTTGCAGTTCTGCTGCATCAGAGAAACTAATTGAGGTTTCAGCTCAAAATTGTTTGCTCCAATGGTGGGGATGGAGATGCTTCTTCCATGTAAATTGGAATTAGGTGCAGTAAAGTCACCAAGCATCCTCTTTGCATTATTATTATTTTTAGCTGCCATCTCCTCTTCCTGTTCGAAAATTTTTGAAAGGTGCTTGCTGGATTGTTGTAATTTAGCTTCCCTTAGTTTCCTCTTCAGAGTCCTTTCGGGTTCTGGATCTGCTTCCACAAGAATATTCTTGTCCTTGCTCCTGCTCATATGAAAAAGGAGGAACAGAAAAATAATAATAATAATAGGGATCCTTTTTGCCTAAGCATAGAGGTTCCCTTATGTGAGTAGAAGAAAAGAAGAAGAGAAAATCTGAACTCAGAGAAAGAGAGAGGGTTCGGATTTTTGGTGAGTGAGGGAGAGATGTTAGTAGATGAATAAATAAACAGAAGGAGATGAGAGAGAAGGATTTTCGAAAATTATTTTTGAAAAATGGTTAGTGATTTTCGAAAATTAAAATTAAAATTTTAAACAATTTGTTAATTAAAAAGAATTTTTGAAAAAGAGGGAAGATATTTTCCAAAATTATTAGAGAGAGAGAGTTAGTTAGGTAGTTTTGAAAAAGATAAGAAACAAACAAAAAGTTAGTTAGTTAGTTGAAACAAATTTGAAAATCAATTTTGAAAAGATAAGAAGATAGGAAGTTAGAAAAGATATTTTTAAAATCAAATTTTTGAAAAAGATATGATTTTGAAAAAGATAAGATAATAAGATATTTTTGAAAAGATATGATTGAAATTAGTTTTTGAAAAAGGTTTGATTTTTAAAATCGCAATTAATGACTTGATTCACAAGAAATCACAAAATATGATTCTAGAACTTAAAGTTTGAATCTTTCTTAACAAGTAAGTAACAAACTTAAAATTTTTGAATCAAAACATTAATTGGTGATGATATTTTCGAAAATTATGAGATAAAATTGAGAAAAAGATTTTTGAAAAATATTTTTAGAATTTTCGAAAATAAATAAGAAAAATGAAAAAGATTTTATTTTTGAAAAAGATTTTGAAAAGATAAGATTTTTAAATTGAAAATTTGATTTGACTCATAAGAAACAATTGAACTTTAAATTTTTTTGAAAAAGTCAACTCAAATTTTCGAAAATTTATGAGAGAAAAAGGGGAAGATATTTTTTTTTATTTTTGAATTTTTAATGATGAGAGAGAAAAACATAAAAATGATGCAATGCATGAAAATTTTGGATCAAAGCATGTGATGAACGCAAGAACACTATGAATGTCAAGATGAACACCAAGAACACTTTGAAGATCATGATGAACATCAAGAACATATTTTTGAAAATTTTTATATGCAAAGAAAACATGCAAGACACCAAACTTAGAAATCTTTCATGTTCAGACACTATGAATGCAAAAATGCACATGAAAAATAAGAAAAGGCACAAAACAAGAAAACATCAAGATCAAACAAGAAGACTTACCAAGAACAACTTGAAGATCATGAAGAACACCATGAATGCATGATTTTTTTTGAAAAATGCAAGATGAACATGCAATTGACACCAAACTTAAAATCTGACTCAAGACTCAAACAAGAAACACAAAATATTTTTGATTTTTATGATTTTCTAATTTTTTTTGGTATTTTTTTCGAAAATTAATTGAAAAAAGAAAATAAGGATTCCAAAATTTTTAATATGAATTCCAAGAATCTTGCACTCTTAGTCTAAAGCTCCAATCTGAGGGTTAGATATGGCTTAATAGCCTGTCAAGCTTTAGCATGTAAATCTTTTGGATCAGGAACAGCAGCATGTGGATTAGCAACAACTAGCTTGCTCTTGATAATGTTGGGTTGGAAGCCCCAGTCCAATTGAATTTAGACATGGCTTTACAGCCAGTCAGGCTTCAACATGCTTCATGAAACACTAGAATTCATTCTTAAAAAAATTTAGAATAATTTTCGAAAACACATGAGAATTTTTTTTGAAAGAAATTTTTTGAAAATTTTTTTTTTTGAAAACCTTTTGAAAATAAAATGAGAAGAAAATTACCCAATCTGAGCAACAAGATAAACTGTCAGTTGTCCAAACTCGAACAATCCCCGGCAACGGCGCCAAAAACTTGGTGCACGAAATTGTGATCTCAGGTAACGGCGCCAAAAACTCTGTATGCACGTCTTAATAAATTGTTTTTCATTCACAACTTCGATACAACTAACCAGCAAGTGCACTGGGTCGTCCAAGTAATAAAACCTTACGTGAGTAAGGGTCGATCCCACGGAGATTGTTGGTATGAAGAAAGCTATGGTCACCTTGTAAATCTTAGTCAGGAGGATATAAAATAGTTATGGAGTTTTCGAAAAAAAATAATAAATAGACAGAAAATAAAGATAGAAATACTTATGTATATCATTGGTGAGAATTTCAGATAAGCGTATAGAGATGCTTTCGTTCCTCTGAACCTCTGCTTTCCTGCTGTCTTCATCCAATCAATCATACTCCTTTCTATGGCTGGCTTTATGTAAGGACATCACCGTTGTCAATGGCTACTTTTCATCCTCTCTGGAAAATGGTCCAATGCGCTGTCACTACATGGCTAATCATCTGGAGGCATCACCTTGGTCAATGGCTGCATCCTATCCTCTTGTGAAAATGGTCCAAATGCTCTGTCACAGCACGGCTAATCATCTGAGGTTCTTGATCATACTGGAATAGGATTCACCCTCCTTTTGCGTCTGTCACTACGCCCAGCACTCGCGAGTTTGAAGTTCGTCACAGTCATTCAATCCCGGAATCCTACTCAGAATACCACAGACAAGGTTTAGACTTTCCGGATTCTCATGAATGCCGCCATCAATCTAGCTTACACCACGAAGATTCTGATTAAGAGATCCAAGAGATACTCATTCAATCTAGGGTAGAATGGAAGTGGTTGTCAGGCACGCGTTCATAGGAAATGATGATGATTGTCATGTTCATCACATTCATGTTGAAGTACGAATGAATATCTTAGAACCGGAATAAGTTGAATTGAATAGAAAAACAGTAGTACTTTGCATTAATTCATGAGGAACAGCAGAGCTCCACACCTTAATCTATGGAGTGCAGAAACTCTACCGTTAAAAATACATAAGTAAAAGGTTCAGGCATGGCCGAATGGCCAGCCCCCATGATCTAAGAACCAGACATCCCAAGATGTCTAATACAATAGTAAAAGGTCCTATTTATACTAAACTAGTTACTAGGGTTTACAGAAGTAAGTAATTGACGCATAAATCCACTTCCGGGGCTCACTTGGTGTGTGCTTGGGCTGAGCTTGAATGTTACATGTGCAGAGGCTCTTTCTGGAGTTGAACGCCAAGTTGTAACGTATTTCTGGCGTTCAACTCTGGCTTGTGACGTGTTTCTGGCGTTTAACTCCAGACTGCAGCGTAGAACTGGCGTTCAACGCCCTTTTGCGTCGTCTAAACTCGGCCAAAGTATGGACTATTATGTATTGCTGGAAAGCCCTGGATGTCTGCTTTCCAACGCAATTAGAAGCGCGCCATTTTGAGTTCTGTAGCTCCAGAAAATTTATTTTGAGTGCAGGGAGGTCATAATCCAATAGCATCAGCAGTCCTTCTTCAACCTCTGAATCTGATTTTTGCTCAAGTCCCTCAATTTCAGCCAGAAAATACCTGAAATCACAAAAAAACACACAAACTCGTACTAAAGTCCAGAAATGTGAATTTAACATAAAAACTAATGAAAACATCCCTAAAAGTAACTAGATTCTACTAAAAACATACTAAAAACAATGCCAAAAAGCGTATAAATTATTCGCTCATCAGTTACCTGAAATCGATCCACTGTTTCTTTTAAGCGAACCTCTACTTCTCGAGTTGCCGGATTTGGACAGGACACATAGAGAAGTGGTGGTGGTTGGGAGTGAGTGGATTGGAATTGGGGTGGTTCTATATATGGTTCATATGGCTCATAAGGTGGTTGGTATGGTGGTTGAGGGTTAGGGTCATATGGAGGTGAATGGTGGTAGTTGGCTTGTGAGTGTGGTAGTTCAATGTTGTGTTGAGGAAATGGTTCATAGGCATATGGTGGTGGTTGTTGATAGTCCATTGGAGGTGGTTGTTGCCATGAGGGTTGATCAAATCCTTGTGGCTCCTCCCATCTTTGATTGTTCCAACCTTGATGCCTGTTCTCATTGCAATTTCTTCTTCCTGCAACATAATTGTAACCAGACTCATAGCCAAAGGGGTGAGAGTTCATAGTAGCAAATAAAAAATTAAAAATAAATAAAAATAAATTTAAATTAAAAGATTATTTAAATTTTGAATTTGAAAATTAAATTTTAAAATTTGAATTTTTAAATTTTTGAAATTTGAATTTTTGAAATTTGAAAATTGAAAAATTTTTAAATTTAAATTTTGAAAAATTTTTAAATTTGAATTTTTGAAATTTGATTTTTGAAATAAGATAAGATAAGATAAAAATTTTTAAAATAAAATCTATTAACCTCTTAATTTACGAAAAAGCAAAAATAAAAACAAAAATAAACAAGCACAAAGCAAATATTTACAATAACCAATAATAAGGCACACGTTTGCAATTCCCCGGCAACGGTGCCATTTTGATGAGAGAACTTTTGCGTGGTCTAGAAATTTGCAGATAAATCCTCGTTGCAAGTATAGTTTCTAAACCTTCAAAAGTCCTTTCATACAAACGTTTTGGTTGTCACAAGTAACAAACCCCTTTAAAAATTGATAACCAAGTATTTAAACCTCGGGTCGTCTTCTCAAGGAATTGCAGGGAGGTATGTTCTTATTATTGGTTATGAGTTTGTAAATTGGGGGTTTTGAAAGTAAGGAAGCAGTATGTTGAACAAAAAGAATAAAATAAAATAGTAATAATAAAATAAACTCTTGCCAAGGTATTAGAAATTAGAGGTCCTATCCTAGCTATCCTTATCAATGATGATGAGAATTAAATCTTAATTCCACTTTGTTAACCTTTACTAAGATAAAGGAAGGTCAAGGGATTAATTGATTTGATCTTCGAATCCTATTTATTTCCTAAGAAAAGATTGGGATTATAGAAGTTCAAATTAATTAACAAAGATAACAATTATCAATCATGTTTGAGTTTGATAACTCCTGAGTTACTGATTTCTTAACCAAGACCAAAAGGAAAAATATCTAAATTAATTTAAAAGCAATCTTAAATAGAATAAAACAAACATAAACTGAAATACTTCGAATTGTATTGAATCAAATTAAACATAGGAATCTATAAACCAAATTGGCAACATCTAATAATCAGCTGAAGTAGCAGAATGAATAAAAGTAGAAGAGAATATAAATTAAAGAACATTGAACCTGGGATTTGAGAGTCACTCTAAAACTAAGAGAAATCCTAAATCCTAATCCTAAGAGAGAGGAGAGAACCTCTCTCTCTAAAAACTACATCTACTCCTAAAATTGTGAATATCAGAGCCTCCCCATGAATCGATACAGTCCCCCACTTTATAGCCTCTAATCTGTATTTTCTGGGCCACAAACTGGGTCAGAAACAGTCCAGAATTCGCTGGTTTCGAATTTTTACCACGCTGGATTTCCGACATTGCGACGCGGCCACATGAACCACGCGGTCGCGTCACCTAGCATCAGGAAAACTATAACATATTATATATCAAATCGAAGCCTCAGACATTAGCTTTCGAACGCAACTGGAACCGTGTCATTTGGACCTTTGTAGCTAAAGTTATAGCCGTTTGAGTGCAAAGAGGTCAGGCTGGACAGCTTAGCAATTTCTCCAACTTCTTGTATTCCTTCCACTTTTGCATGCTTCCTTTTCATCCTCTGAGCCATTCCTGCCCTGTAATCTCTGAAATCACTTAACACACATATCAAGGCATCTAATGGTAATAAGAGAGGATTAATATTAGCAAATATAATTCCAAAGAAACATATTTTCAATTAAAGCACATAATTAGGAAGGCAAATGTAAAACCATGCAAATAGTATGAATAAGTGGGTAAAGAGTAGATAAAAACCACTCAATTGAGCACAAGATAAACCATAAAATAGTGGTTTATCAACTGCACTGCTCAATTTGATGCCCAAGTTTCATGGCTTACCTGCTCAAGAGCCTATCAAGAACCTGAGAGATTTCCAAGCAGCCTGTTCTACTGTCAAGCGTGATGGTGCAGATGAAACTTCAATTTTGTTGAAAGCTTTCCTATTTTCTCTTGAGGGAAAGGCAAGAGAGTGGTACTACACTTAACCCACAGCAACTGTATCCAACTGGGATACACTTAGAAGAGAATTTTTGGAAAAGTTCTTTCCAGCTGAAATTACTGATAAACTGAGGAAAGACATTTCCATGATTGTTCAGGACGAATCTGAGACTCTCTATGAATACTGGGAAAATTTCAATAACCTTCTAGAAGCATGCCCCCACCATATGATTGACAAGATAGTGTTACTCGGTTACGTCACACAGGGCATGAGGCCCCAAGATAAGACCACATTGCAAAGTGCTAGCAATGGGTCTATGAAAAAGTACAAGACCACTGATAAGGCATGGCAATTGATCAGTGACTTAGCTGAATCTACTCGGAATCATAGGCAGAAACAAGGTCGTTCAAAAGCCGTTGCAGAAGTATCCACTAGCAGAGAGACTGTTGCTCTAACTCAGAGTATCTGTGAAATGACCAACTTGTTGAGGCAGATGCAATTGAATCAACAACAAGTTCAGTAGGCTCAACTTTCTCCACCACAGCAAAGCCAACAGTTAGTCCCAGAGAGAGTTTGCGGAATCTGTGTTGATTATATCCATTATACTGATGAATATCCACAGCTCCAGCAGGAAGACAACACCGTGGCAGCCACTCATAACTTCTATGACCGCCCCAACCAAGGGTACAATCAAGGTGGCAATTACAGCCATGGATGGCAGGACAATTCTAACCAGAATTGGAGGGACAACAATAACAGAGGAGGCAAAGACAATCAGGGAAATCAGAGGTAGAATAACAACAACAACAGGCAGCAGAACCAGAACCAGCCTTACAGAGCACCTCACCTGAGGCAATCCCAATGACCACAAAATACCCAACAGTAGGCCTCTCAAATTACTTATCCTTCTTCATCTGCTAAAAATGACTTACTACAATCTATTGATCGGAGACAACAGACCATGGAAAATAACCTTTATGCTACACTAAATGGTCTGAACTCTACCCTGCAAGCTCTTGTCTCACAGATTGGATCAATGAATAACTCCAATAACCAGCCTTTGAGCTCCAGTGGAATCCCCTCTCAACCATTACCCAATCCAAAGGGTGGCATTAATGCCATTACCCTAAGGTCCAGAACCACACTACAGGAGAAGTATCAGGAGGAGCCAAACCCACCAGAACACGCCTCAGCTGAAGAGGTAGTGGAAATAGAAGATGTTGAAGAGGAAGAGGACATACAGGAAATAGATGAAAAAGAAGAAGTTCACCACAGGAGGAAGCACCACAGGGCACAAACACTGCAGAAGACACCACTCCCATTCCATTTTCACAACTTGCAAGGAAGCCCAGGAAGCAGCTGGAACCTGACCCCAAAATGGTAGAAATATTCAAAAAGGTTGAGGTAACTGTTCCTCTTTTTGATGTTATTCAACAGGTACCTAAATATGGAAAGTTTCTAAAATATTTATGTATACATAAAGACAAAATTAATGAATTAGAAACTATTCCTTTAGGTAGTTCCATATCTACTTTAATGGGAGGTTTACCTGAAAAGTGTACTGACCCAGGTCCATGTATGGTTAATTGTACTATTGGTGGTGTAGTATTTTCTGACTGCATGTGTGATTTAGGAGCATGTGTGAGTATAATGCCTTTGCCTATATATGATATTTTGAGGCTCCCTCCCTTAAAAAGGTCGGCAGCTCGTTTTGTGTTAGCAGATAAAAGCATTATTACAGTGGCTGGAGTTGCTGAAGATGTATTAGTGGATATTAAGGGGCTCACATTTTCCATTGATTTTTATATCCTGGAGATGCCCCAAAATGACTCAAAGAAGCCATCATCAATCCTACTCGGAAGACCATTCCTGAAGACTTCGAAGTTCAAATTAGATGCTTTTTCAGGAACATACTCTTTTGAAATAGATGGCCGAGTAGTAATCTTCAATCTGAATGGAGTTATGAAGCATCCTCCAGAGGATCATTCTATCCTCCAGTGTGACAAAATAGATGAAACCGTGGCTGAGGTTCACCAGGAGGAATTTAAAGAGAAGTACATAGGACAAGGTCCAAGTGTGGGGACATTCTCAGAGGACAATGACAGTGCTTTACCATTGTCACCAGCTCCAGACAACCCAGAGCCTGACCATGATCAGAAGTTAGAATTAAAACCCCTTCCTCCACACCTCAAATATGCTTACCTTGAAGGCGAGCAGAAGTTTCCAGTTATCATTGCAAGGGAACTCACTTCTCAACAGGAAGAGCAGTTACTTAGTGTGCTGAGGAGGCACAAGAAGGCAATTGGTTGGAGTTTGGCAGACATAGTAGGCATCAACCCTCAAGTCTGTGAGCATAGAATATTTTTAGAAGAAGGAGCAAGACCTGTCCGTCAACCCCAGAGAAGACTGAACCCCATTATCTTAGAAGTTGTCAAGAAGGAAGTGACCAGACTACTGGAGGCAGATATCATCTATCCCATCTCAGACAGTGAATCGGTAAGCCCAGTACAAGTGGTGCCCAAGAAGTCTGGAATCACTACAATAAAGAATGAGCATGGAGATCTCATGGTAACCAGAGTTCAGAACGCCTGGAGGGTCTGTATTGACTACAGACGCCTCAACCAGGCCACTCGTAAGGATCACTATCCTCTTCCATTCAATGATCAAATGCTGGATCGCCTGCCAGGTAAATCACATTATTGTTTTTTAGATGGTTACACAGGTTATTTCCGGATTCATATAGCTCCTGAGGATCAGGAAAAGACCACTTTTACATGTCCTTTTGGGACTTATGCTTACAAGAGAATGCCCTTTGGCTTGTGCAATGCACCAGCTACCTTCCAAAGGTGCATGATGAGTCTTTTCTCTGATCTTATTGAGGACTGTATGGAAGTTTTTATGGATGATCTTAGTGTGTACGGCGATTCCTTTAGCCTTTGCTTAGATGGATTATCTAGAGTATTAGATAGATGTGTCAGTACAAACGTTGTATTAAATTTTGAAAAATGTCACTTTATGGTAAAACAAGGTATTGTACTAGGACATGTTGTGTCTAATACTGGCATTTCTGTAGATCCAGCAAAGGTGGATGTTATTTCTAGTTTACCTTACCCCTCCTCTGTGAGGGAAGTCCGTTCGTTCCTTGGCCATGCAGGTTTTTACAGGAGATTCATTAAGGACTTCAGTAAGGTAGCACTTCCCCTATCCAGACTACTGCAGAAGGATATTGAGTTCGAGTTCAGTGAGGATTGCAAACAAGCGTTTGATAAGCTGAAGACCGCCCTGACTTAAGCTCCAATTGTGAGAGGACTAGACTGGAGCCAGCCATTTGAAATAATGTGCGACGCCTCCAACCATGCAGTAGGAGCAGCACTGGCTCAGTGTGAAGGTAAGGACCCCTTTGTTATTGCTTATGCGTCTAAAACTTTAGATGCCGCTCAGTCCAATTACACTACTACTGAGAAAGAGATTCTTGCTATTGTTTTTGCTCTGGATAAATTCAGAGCCTATTTACTTGGTACGAAGGTAGTAGTGTACTCAGACCACGCAGCTCTAAAGTATCTATTAGCTAAAAAGGAGTCCAAACCAAGGCTTATACGTTGGATACTACTATTACAAGAATTTGATTTAGAAATTAAGGATAGAAGTGGTAACCAGAATTTAGTGGCAGACCACTTGAGTCGCCTTGAGCACATTACAGATGACCCCACTCCTATAGCTGATAATTTCCCATTTGATAACCTGCAAGCGGTATCTGAGGTAGTCCCTTGGTATGCACCTGTAGCTAATTATTTAGTTAGCCGCACCTTTCCTCCAAACTTTTCTAAGCATCAAAGAGACAAGCTAAAAAGCGAGTCTAAATATTATATATGGGAGACCCATATTTATGGAGATATGGCGCTGACCAGGTAATTAGACGGTGTGTGCCTCAATCAGAATTTCAGTCCATCTTAGAGGCTTGTCACTCATCTGAGAGTGGAGGACATTTTGGCCCTCAAAGAACAGCTAGAAAAATCTTAGACTATGGATTCTGGTGGCCTACACTTTTTAGAGACGCTGCTGAATTTTGTAGATCTTGTTTCCCATGCCAAAAATTTGGTAATATATCCAAGAGGGATGAGATGCCTCAACAAATTATGCTTTTCTGTGAAATTTTTTATGTTTGGGGCATTGACTTCATGGGTCCATTTCCAAATTCCAATGGTTATTTTTATATATTGTTAGCTGTGGATTAGGTTTCCAAATGGGTGGAAGCAATTCCTACCCGCACTGATGATGCTAACACTGTTGTTTCCTTTGTGAGAAACCACATTATTTGTCGCTTTGGATCACCATGAGCAATCGTGAGCGATCAAGGCACCCATTTTTGTAACAGGAGACTAACAGGAATAATGAAGAAGCACGGGATAATTCATAAGGTTGCAACAGCCTACCATCCTCAAACTAATGGGCAAGCCGAGTGTCAAACAGAGAGATAAAGCGTATCTTAGAGAAGATAGTCAAACCTCATAGAAGAGACTGGAGCACTAGGCTACCAGACTACAATGGGCATACAGAACAGCATACAAAACACCCATTGGGATGAGTCCTTTCCGCTTAGTTTATGGAAAAGCTTGTCATCTCCCTCATCTCCCTGAGCACAAAGCCTTTTGGGCAGTAAAGGAGTGCAACATGGGAATTGAGAAAGCCGGAGCTGAAAGGAAGTTGCAACTGCAAGAACTGGAAAGCCTTCGCCTAGAAGCTTATGAGAACTCAAGACTATACAAGTAGAAGATGAAGGCTGTACATGATCAGCACATCAAGAGAAAAGAGTTCCAACCTGGGGATTTAGTCCTCCTTTACAAATCTCGACTGAGGCTCATGCCAGGCAAGTTGAGATCAAGATGGGAAGGTCCATACAGAGTAGAGAAGGCCGAACCATACGGAGTTTATCACCTAAGCCATCCTTCAAGCTCTGAACTTATCAAAGTTAATGGACATCGTTTAAAGCTGTACCATGGCGAGAAGCTGAAGAAAAACAAGGAGCTCGAGGATCTTCCTCTTGGAAGATTCCCATATAGCCGAAGCCTAAGCTAGTGGAGCATCCAACTTACGGACGTTAAAGCAAAGTGCTAGGTGGGAGACAACCCACCATGGTATGATCGTTCTTTTCTTTATTCTTAGTTTTCCTATTCAATAACTCTTCTCTTTATCAGTACATTTCGTGCATCTGCATTTACATACTTTTATTAAAAAAAAAAAATTTCACGCGACGCAAGCCTCATTGACGCGTCCGCGTCGCAGGAGATGGGAGGAAATAATAAAACGAATAGAGAGTCACGCAAGAGGGTGGCTGGACGCGTGCCAGTGGCACAAATCGCCCCACGCGACCGCGTCGCCGACGTGTCCGCGTCAAATGGGAACATTGGCCTCCCACGCGACCGCGTGCCCTGGAATTCGACGTAAAAAGGGTGCATGACCGAAAGTTGTGCTAGAGTGGTGCTGGATTGGTGCTGAACGCACAATTATTCCCACGCGGCCGCGTGACCGACGCGACCGCGTCATATCCGTCTAATGGCCACTCACACGATCGCATGTCCCACGCGATCGCGTCACCCCAGATTTGGCAAAATAAGAATTTCGAACAAAGAGTTGTGCGTGCGCGAGGCTGCCCTCGCGCTAGTAGCATGAAACGGGTAACACGACCGCGTGACCGACTCGACCGCGTCAATCATTATAAGCGCAATTCGAGCGACCGCGTGCCCCACGCGGCCGCGTCGCTTGCGCCGCACAGCTTCCCTGATTTGCCAATTATCTTATCTTTCTTTTCCCCAAATCCTATTTTCTCTTTTTCCCCCCTTATTTCTTCTTTCTCCCTTCTTCCTTCTTTCTCACTTTCTACTCTCTCTCTCTCTCTCACTCCCATTAACAAGGTTTTCTTTTCTTCTTCCCCCCTTACTTTTCTATTATTCTTCTTATTTTTATATGTTACCTTCTTTTCTTTTCTTTTTACTTTCATTTTCCATATTTTCTTTTTTTTTCCTTTTTACTTGGTGTTGGAAATTTATTTGAGTCATTATTTCTCATTATATACTTGTAGATTGTTATAAATTTGTTTGGCAATTATATATTGCTTTTAAAAAGGGTTGCTTGCATGTTTAAATTAATGCTTTCTATACCCTATTTACCATGCATGCTATGTGTTTGTGAAAAAGCCCATATGGCATTATGCACTTTCCTACGTTATTCTACTCAAACATTCAATGCTTGCTTTTCACAAATTCCCTTTACTATTGTATTAATTGAATATAATTGTCAATACAAATGTGATAGTTCGTTACGACTGATGCTTGATCTATGCTACTCATGCCTTTGCCAGCATGCCAATAAACATCTTGCATCTATTTACCCACACATGCACTTGCTTTATTTCCTTTGATGAACTTTTCACATGTAGTCATGACCATGTGTTCACTTCATTCATCTTTAATGTGCACTGATTGCCACCCATACCATCATGTTCCTTGCTTTACCCCTTGACATTTTGACATACTTCCTCTTTTCTCCCTTTCAGGATGGCCACCAAAAAAAGAAAAGAGAAAGCTACTCCCAAACCACCAGCAAGGAGAGGAACAAAGAGAGCACTAGTGGCAGAGCCCTCTTCAACTGCGGTTAAACCCTCAACAAAAAGAACTAAGAGGATTATAAAGGTTGATGATAAAGAAAAAGCCTTCCCAGCAAAAGACACTGCGCGATTTCCCAATCGCTACTGTGAGCAGATGTTCCCCATCCTGGCCGAAAGGAGCTACAACAACGAATACCTTCTTCTCCTACCAAACCATATTGCTACCTTTGTTGAACCGCAAATTGCACAAAGACAATGAGGTTTCCTACAGAGACAGCCGAGGCAGGTCAATCTTTCTTGGGTAGTCGAGTTCTACTCCAACTTTCACCTGCCAACCTTGCAGTCTGTCTTTGTCCGTCAGAAGCAAGTCCCCATTACAGAAGAGGCCATTCAAAAAGCTCTAGGTCTTCTCCCTATTCCAGAAGGATTGGACGCCTTTCAAGAAGCCGCACTCAAGCGCCAGATGTACCAATTTGACTGGGACGCCGTTCTCAGAGTTATCGCACTACCTGGTAGCCGTTGGATCTACGAATACCATCGTACCCGCCCTAAGGGAATATCGGCTTCAGCACTTACCATGGAGGCTCGCGTATGGGCACAGATCATGTCCCATTACATCTTTCCGAGCACTCACGAGTCCTCCTTCACTGCGGACATGGCCGTTCTACTATGGTGCATCCTTACAGACCAACCTCTGAACCTACCAAGACATATCCGGAATGCCATGGGACACGTACAAATTGCGAGCAACTTACCTTTTCCCGCCTTGGTCTCAGATCTAGTCTCAGCAGCCGGAGTCTCCTACAGAGCTGGGGACACCAAAGCCATGCTTCCACGGGATGATCAGTATGTCCCTAATGGGAAATACATCAGACCTCCACCAGCCGCCACAAGCCATCCTACTGAATCGGTTGAAGATATTCCTTCTTCAACACCACAAGCACCTACAACAGACCAACTGCTCCATGAGATACTCGAAAGGTTGGATCGGCAGGAACACAAAGCTAAAATGAGTGAGCGCCGTAACAAGCGCCAATTCACATACCTCAAGGAGCTAATTATGGGAAAATTCAAGGACTCAGACACCCCGGACTCCACGTCCTTTACCAGCACAGGAAGCCATGATGGCCCCGACTATGGAGATACTGCTACCAGTCCACCTTTGTTTCTGACAGATGGCACCGAGGACGGTGCAAAGCCTTAAGTGTAGGGAGGGCGGTCAGTACCTGACTTCCGGAGGTAATTTCTCTTCCCTAAACACCAATAAATTAGGATATTTAGTTAGACTTTTCTTTTGTAGAATAGGATAAATTGCATAGTAATAGATTAGTTGCATGCATGTTCTACTTGATTGAAAAGACAATAAGTTTCTTCTAAGACTCTATTTTTGGAACAAAATTTCACTAATTTTAATTAAAACTTTTATGTTAAATTTGCTTGAAGCTATATTTGGAACATAATTTTTAAGCTAAAGAACACATAACCTGTGAGATTCGAGCCTTTATGTATGGTTACATTATTTAACCATAATTATTTTATTCTTGTGTGTTTACTTCTCTATGATTGTAATCTATATTTTTGTTTCATCCTATATGTCCAATGTTTATTATATTTGTATGTTTGCATATGATTGAGGCCATTATTTGTTTAAACTCACCTATCCAAATTAAACCTACCCTTTCAATTACCTTTGTTAGCCACTTTGAGCCTTTAAATCCCATTTGTTCTATATTTTACCACATTACTAGCCTTAAACGGAAAAACAATTATATATCCCAAATTGAATCTTTGGTTAGCTTAAGATAGAATTGTGTGTGCTAATTAAGTATGGGAAATTATGGAAATAAAAGATAATAAGGGAATGTGTCATGATAATATAATGGGAATTTGGATACCTACTCATGTGAAACTATAAGAATTAAAAATCTATGTGCATTGATAAGCTATGTTTATTTTTATGTTTATGTTATAAAAAAAATATTCAATAAATAAATTAGGGGACAAAATTACCCCAATGCTAAGTTAAGAATTCAAAGATCAATGCATGTATGATAAAATTAAAATAGAAAGTTGATACATGAGTATGGAATGTGAAAGGGAAATTCTGGGTAGCTAGGTATGAATTCTAAAGTTATATAGAATATATAGGTTATGTTAAAGCTTGGGTTAATTAAAGATTCAATTTATAAGCTCACTTAGCCATATATGTATCCTTACCATTACCTTGGCCCCATTACAACCTTGAAAAGACCTCATGATATTTGCATTGGTATATTAAATATTGTTGATTGATTAGGAGAAGAACAAAAATTAGAGAGCATGATTAGAGAAGGATAGAGTGATTGCCCTATACACTAGAGAGATTAGAGCGTACATACATCATCAGTGAGGGTTCAATGCTTAAAATTCTATGTTCCCTGCTTTCATGAGCTACCTTCTTGCATTTTTATCTGTTCTTACTGTATAAGAATTGAATTAGTGGAATTTGATTTGTAATTGTTTGAAGAGCTTATTTGCTATTGATCAAGTGGACGAAAATCATATAGTTGCATTTATATATATAGGTTACATTGCATTGCATGAGTTTTACATGTTCATACTCATTTATTTTATCTCCTTCAACTAAGCATGAGGACACGCTAATGTTTAAGTGTGGGGAGGTTGATAAACCACTATTTTATGGTTTATAATGTGTTTAATTGTGTGGTTTTATCATGATCTTTACCCATTTATTCATATGATTAGCATGCATTTATATTTCCCTCCTAAAATTATTACATGATTGAAAACTTGCTTCCTAGAGACTTTTAATTATGTATTTTAATTTTTCTTTATTCCATTCGATGTCGTGATCTATGTGTTAAGTGTTTCAGGCTTTATAGGGCATGAATGAGTTGGAAATTGGAAAGGAAGCTTACAAAAATGGAAGGAACATAAGAAATTAAGGAGATGACCAGCGAGAAGTGACGCGGCCGCATGGCACACGCAACCGTGCGGATTGGAATAGCATAAGTGACGTGGAGGCGTGGACGACGCGCCCGCGTGGCAAAGCAAAACGCCGAATGACGCGTCCGCATGAATGACGCGATCACGTGACGTGCGCGATCTGCATAATCTGCAGAATTCGCTGGGGGCGATTTTGGGCCTTGTTTTGACCCAGTTTTTGGCCCAGAAAAGCATATTAGAGCCAGAGAACATGCAGAAACCAAAAATAACATTCATTCTAGACAATTTTAGTTTTTAGATCTAGTTTTACTCCTCCTCTAGGTTTTTCTCTCTACACATTCATAGTTTTTAGGATTTTTATTTCTATTGCTTTTTGCATTGGGATATTGAGAAGAGTTATTACCTGATCAAGACTTCGTCATTCTAGTTCGTTTTCTTTACTTGGATTTACTCTTCCATGTCCTTTAATTTACTTAATTTTACTATTGGATTATTTTAGAATTTATTGATACAAGAAGTACTTTTATTTTTAATTGATTCCTTTGAGTTTTATTTATCATGTCTTTCTTTAATTCCCTTTCCTATGTTATGAGTTCTACATTCACAATGAGCGAGTAGTTCCCTAACTTGATGGGGAGTTGATTGAAAGGAACCCTTGAGTTGGGGTGCTTAAAGGAAATTGTAATTGGGTTTATTGTTGGAATGCTCTCTAGTCACTGACACTTTGAGCGGATTGGAACTTGTGAATAGAAACAGCATTCCAACTTGTTTGACTTTCCCTTACTTAGTAAGGGATAACTAAACAGAACAAACTTCAATTATCAATTAATCTTAAGAGTACTGCAACAAGAATAGGGCTTCCAACTAATCTAGTCCCAGTCAAGGCTTTTATTTAAATTATTTAATTTCTCTAATTTAAATTCCTGTTTATTCAACTCAAACCCTTTTTGAAAACATCTGATTAATAAAATAGCACATCTTTTTGCAACTCGTTGGGAGACGACCTGGGATTCATACTCCTAGTATTTTAATTTTAATTTTTGTGACAACCCTTCTAAATTGATAAGCGGATTTCTGGTTGGTTAAGAACTATACTTGCAACGCATATCTTATAACAATTCTTGACTCGCCAATTTTTGTCACGTCAAACCACCCAAACTTTGGGTGGGGAAATCAACAAGATCAAGACCAAGATCAGAGACGCCACAACCCCAACAACAATGCAGCTCACCAACATTCCACACAGAGATCATATCAGCACCCACCTAGCAACACATCTCAACATCCATACCAAATCCAAAATGGCCCTTCTCATCCCTCCAATCTCAACTTATCATCATCCGAAGATAGACTCTCAAGAATTGAGACTCTACTTGAAGGCATATATAAGGAACTCCAAGATAACAAGGTGTTCAAGGAGGAGGTGCGAGCCAATATCAAGAACCAGAGAGACACCATCAAGAGGCTGGAATTTCAAGTGGGATACCTCTCTGAAAAGATTTCCAAACCTACTGATAGCTTCCCAAGTGACACAGAGAAAAACTCGAGAGGTGAAGCAAAGAAAGTAAGATGGGAAGATTGCAAGATGGTCACTATAAGTGATAAGGGGACTGAGGAAGAGCTGAACAAACTATTAGAACAACCTGGAGATACCTCAACAGAGAAACAAGAAGAGGGTCATCAAGGAACCAAAACTACACAGAAGGAGATTCTGAACCTCCATGCACCCTTTCCCCAAAGACTCAAGGGTGGTGTAGAAAAAAGAGTATACTCAAAGTTCCTTGATATGTTTGCATCTCTCCATGTAAACATACCATTCATCAAGGCCCTCCAACAAATGCCCTCATACATTAAGTATATGAAGGAGTTGCTGACTAGGAAAAGCTCACTCAAAGGAGGGCAAACAATAGTGATGAATAAGAAGTGCAGTGCTCTCATTCAACCAGAGTTGCCTACAAAAAGGAAGGACCCAGGGAGTTTTCACATCCCCTGTGCCATAGGAGACACACTGATTGATAAGGGACTCTGTGATCTGGGAGCAAGCATTAATTTAATGCCTCTATCTCTCATGAAGAAGTTGCAGATCAATAAACTAATGCACAGACGTAGTCATCAGGCTGGCTGACAAAACTCAAAAACAAGCAGTAGGAGTGGTGGAAAACGTGTTAGTGAAGGTTGAGAACTACTTTCTTCCCACAGACTTTGTCATATTGGAAATGGAAGAGAGTCACCTTCACCCAATCATATTGGGAAGACCATTCCTAGCTACAGCTAGAGCGCTCATAGATGTGGAGCGAGGAGAGCTAATACTGAGGATACATGATGAACAACTCGCCTTCAATGTCTTCAAACCCTCACAAGAAGCAGATCAGGAAAACAAGGAACCAAGGAGAGAGCACGATAAAGCACTGGTGGAAGAAACAAGCATTGAAGCACAAGCTGTACACCTGGGAATCCCTTTGGTTGATGAGCAAGACAGTCAGAAGTTGTCACAGCTAAAGAAAAACCAGGAGGAACCTAAACCACCAGAGTCATATGAGACCAGCAACAAAATTTCATTGGAAAAAAAGGCCACAAAGAGCATGGCAACATCAAAAGAAACAAGGAAGAAGGCACCAAGGAGATGGAGGAACAAGAATATCCCTACAGAGGATTTCTCTCCAAGGGATAAAGTGATCTCAGCTTATTTCCCAGTTATCCCACCTCATCTCCCCACTATCCCATCTCAGCTACCTAAAGTTTTCACCATCAACAGAATTCTCTCCCTAGAACATGTGGAGATCCTTGATGAAGTCAATGGAGATAGGTTTACTGCGAGGGGGGAAGATCTGAAGCATTACCAACCACCCTGACAAAGGCAGAACGTCAAGCTAGTGACGCTAAAGAAGCACTTCATGGGAGGTAACCCATGTTTTATATGTCTTTAGAGTAGTTAATAATGCAAGGTTCATGGATTCCAAATCAACTTTGACATATACTTGAATGAATTTTTTTTTTCAACATATAGTGAACAACAAGTTTGGTATTCAAGGCACACTAAGAGGACATAAATATCATGTCACTCTTAGCACCTTGAACAAATATTTTTACACCACATTGCCACAAACTAAGTTTGGTGTCACCAATGTTGCATACATGGACAGTTAAATAGTCAGTTGGTTTGTATTCATGAATAGCACTTACTCTTTAGAAACGAAAACTTTAAAAAGTAGTTATCCCACTCTTTAAATTTTGCCGCCACTATCCACAAGTTTATTAATCACATTTCCTTTATTTTGTAGGAAAATTGATGGGACAATTGAAGGAAGAGTTTGGCCACTTCAAAAGAAGAGGATTATACACATGTCTTCCAGGGGAATGCATTGGGAAATGTTACCATGCAACATTGGAAGAATGACACGCTTGGAAATCGAACCAACCCCATCATAAAGTTGATGATCCTTGTGCTCATCCCATGCTAAACCCCATCCGTTCATCATACACCCACTCCATCAATCCACACCTTTCATTCACTCACCACTTCCTTATATAAGTGATTCTTATTCTGTATCCCCTTCACATTCCAACCCCATTCTCTATACTTTCCACTTTCGACACCCAACTCCTGTTACCCCATCAAAAGAACTCTCACCCACTCCCTTAACTACACCCCATCTCAACTGGCCAAAGTTCATCATTAACCAATAATTCTCAACACCTTCACATCTCAAAAGGCACTTATGGCATCATCAAGCTCTAAAAGAAGAAAGGGGAAGGAGCCTATGGAGCAACGCCCTTTCAATGAGAAGAAATTTGGAACCTTTCACCATGCATTGCAATTCAGGTGGATGGTTGATAAGGAGATCATATATGAGCTAGGCTTTCAAGTCAGAAAAACTGAGTGCCCCGAAATCACAGAGAATGTGGAAAAGAGAAGATGGGAGCTCCTTACTGATCCAGTCATAAAAGTAAATGCAACTCTTGTAAGAGAGTTTTATGCAAATGCAGTCAGGTATGATAAGGCAGATGACTCCTATATAAGCTTTGTGAGAGGGGTGACCGTGGACTTCAGCCCCATGAGCATCATGAGGGCGTTAAAGCTACGAACCATACCATTTGCAGAAGAAAGCTATCACTCCAAAATAGATGGTAGCCCCAATCATGACCAGATTATGCAAGATATTTGTGTGCAAGGAGCTGATTGGGTACGAGATCCTCAGGGGAAACCCAAGTTCATCAAGAGAGGGGACCTCACCCCTAAAGCAAAGGGGTGGTTTGAAATTGTAAGGAGATCCATCCTTCCTGCCGAGAATAACTCAGAGGTGAATCTTAAGAGAGTAACAATGGTGCAATGTATACTTAAAGGGGGAGAGATCAAGGTTCATGAACTCATAGCCCAAGGTGTTAGGAAGATGGCTGAGAAAAGCGATTCTGGAGGAAGGTTAGGCTACCCCAGCACTATTTTCCGTCTGTGTGACAGGGCTGGGGTGGTGTTCGAGGATGAGGACCCCGAGTGGATAAAAGTGGGAATCCCAACTACTGTTCGACGGATGCATGCTGTTGCATCTCCCCTACCTCAATGAAAGCCAAGAAAGAGGCCAGCCCATCAAGTGGTAGAAGGACAAAACCTAGAGGAGCAAGCCCCTTTGGACATGCACCAACTACAGAAAGTCATTGATGGCTTATCTAGACAATACTTGGAAAATCAAGGGGCACAAAAAGAGCTTCAACTACAGTTGATGGACCGTCAAGAAGAATCACTATCTAGATGGATGAATCAACAGGGGAAGTGGCAAAAGCAATTGATGGAGCAGCAACTGGAACAAGAGAAACAATGGGGTGAATCCTTCCACAGGTTGGAACAAAGGCAGGATCAATAACAAGAAGCCATTCAAAAGCTAATCAACATCCAAGTACATCAAGGTGCACACATACATGAAATACATCGGAAACAATTAGAACAGGCAGAACTCTTCGACGAATACAGGGCGTTCTCAGAAGGAGTTTACATGAACGAGACTGGACATCATGTGAACACTCAAGCCAGGCTCGGATACTTAGTTGGACAACTGCTTATACTGCATCCGGGAATCGCAAGATATGAAGAAGTGAAGGATAAGTTAGCGCGAGAAGAAAGAGAGAGGGTAGAAAAGAGTCATGAATGAGTAAGGAAGGCACTTGAGGATTGGAAGAAAGCCAGACTAGCACGGATACAAGGAAACACAAGTGAACACAAAGAGGACAAACAAGAGGGAGAGCATGAGCACCCCCATGAGTAAAAGGTGGTGGAATTCCCTCATTGTCCTATCTTTTTCAAGTTTTAAACAAGGAAAATCATGTATGAAATAGAACATGTTTTCATGGTAGTTTAGGATTTTCAATTCTGCCTTTAAGTTTGCATTGCTTAGGTCTATGCTTGCTAGTCTAATGTCACTGCTGCATTTTCACCTTGCTCACTTGTATGCTTGTCCTTTGAATTTAAATAAAAAAAGAGATGTTATGAAAGACCAGAGTGATGTTCAATTTGTGGAGTAAGTTCTTAAGCTTGTGGTGTAGTCATTACTTAGCTAAGTTGGTTCACCAACAAGGTAGGAAGGCAACTATCTGTCCTGAATCATATACTTGAAACAAAACCCATGAGACTAGCTAAATAACAAGATCCTAATAAAGAAAAAGAGTAAGAAATAAGGCTAGGCACCAAGGGTTGAATCTTGAGGCATATGTCTGTGGTGCTCCTGTGTAAAGGATATGCTTGGATGAATAAGCTCTCAAGGGTGCCTTATCACTTGGTAACTTGGGTTAACTAACCCGGGATTATCAGCTGAAAGTCCACTATCAAGAGTAACCTTTGCTACAGAACACTTAGTAACCCAGAGAGGTGCTGGACACCAAGGTCTCAAGTAAGAAAATAACAAACCATGTGCCTGTGGTGTGTATGTATAGGGGAAAGAGACTTGAGGGAGTAAGTCTGTAGGGGTGTCTTAACACTCAGCACCTTGGACCAACTGGTTCGGGAGTGCTGGCTGAAAGCTTATCTTAAAGAGTCGCCCCCTCACAAAGCACCTAGTCTAAGAACACAATTAAACCTTGAAAAGACAAAGGGATCAATGAATAAAAGTCTCAAAGGGTGCAATCAAGTGAGTATTCCAGGGCATGATAAAGGTCTGAAAGCCAGTGAAGGAATGAACCTAAGTTGCTATGCATGAAACCCTCACTACAAGAAAAATACCCATTCAGTCACACTTTTTTTAAGCTACATTTGAAAAGCGTAGCCTATTCATAGAATAGGCTACGCTTTTCTCCGTGTTGCCTTTTTATAAGAGAAAAGGATACACAATTGTGGCATCATTTAAAAAGTGTAGCCTTAGATATTATAGAAATCATTTATAAAGCATAGCCGTAGGTTGATATCTATAGATTCACTTCTCCTATTAAAGGAGACGCTTTTAGAGAGTAACCTATTTATTAAGTTTTAGGTGCATTTTAAAAGTGATGCCTAATGTATCTAGAGCCAAAAACTTCACACTTAGTGAATTTTTTCAACTTTTTTCCGTGCACACACAGTCAGCTCACATTTTTTCCCTCTTAACTTAGTGAAATTTTGACCCATTCCCTCCAAAGCTCGTCATCACCGTTTCGGAGAAGAAAACCCTTTCAGAGAAGATCCAAAGCACAAAGAAAACCCTCCATCGTGAATATACTTAGCAAAATTGCGAATGCAACGTAACACTCATCACCCTTGTTAACTTTTCCCTTCTTCTTTGCGCCACTCATCACCCCAAATCAGAGAAAGGGTCCGCCATCACCACACCACTCACCTCCAGGAAGACTCTGCACTCACTCATCTTCACCACTCACCACGCCGTCACTCATCTTCACCGCACCGTCGCTTCTCTTCGCTGTGTGCTCACATCAGGAAGACGCTGCGCTCAACTGAAAGCCTCTCTTCATTTGCTCACCATTGTCGAGAAGGTATGCATCCACCTTCATTTGGTTTCTGAAATTTGAGAATGTAGGGTTCCGATTTTAGGGTTTCAATTTGGGGTTTAGTAAGATAATCTGTGAACTCATGAATTGATTTTGATTTTGTGTTGCAGTGTAGGAGAACTCATTCTTCTAGGTCCGTTCACAACAAGCCCTAGGTTTGTTCGTCTATTGTCTTTTCTTGCAATTTTGTGTATCAAGTAGCGGAGAAGATATGATTTTTATAAAATGGTCATATTGGAATCGCATTTCTTCCTCTTCCGTTGTTTTCTCCTCCTAGCTTCTGCCGCATGTTCTCTTTCCCACCCTTCTCTCCTCGATGTTCACCCTCTAGGTACCGCCTCCGACATGCAATTTGCTTCGAACACATTAAAGTTTGAAACTTTCTCAATTGGGTGTGCAACCCAACTCAAAGTTTGAAAACCCATTTTGGAGTTCTTTGTAAATTTCTTTCCTTTCTTTTTTTGAGACTTAAATTGCTTTTTTCTTTTGGTGGTGTAGATGAGAAACATTACAGCTCCGAGGTAATCAAGTGCAAGGATGGATCAAAATCCTTCTCCAAAGATCGTCTCAATGATAATTTCTGCGATCGCCCTGATGGCACTGATGAACCAGGTGTGGCAGATGATGAAAATTTATGATTTTTGTTATTCCTTATTTGTTGGCCTTTCTTAGTTGCAGGATATGTATATATAAATTTAAAATAAAAAATGCTAATAGTATATCAAAAATCAGCTACTAAAATCAGCCACCAATGTATTTGTGTATATATACATGTGTGGTTTAATTTATTTTCAATATGTATTTGTATTCTACCATGTATTTTATACAGATGGCTGATTTTTATGGTTGATTTTGGTGCTAGTGTATAAATACATGTATGGTTTAATAGTATATGTGTATTCCAACATGTATTTTATACTTGACTTTGGTGGCTAATTTTGATGCACACGTAGCATAGTCGATTTAAATTATATACTTCTATTGTATACTTTTCTTTTTAAAAAAGAAAGGAAACAGCCTGTATTATTTGGAACACATATGGGAAATTTGACAAGGAATTCCTTGTTTGCACTAAAATATTTACTCTTTGATCTTTTGCAAAATGTGGATTCAATGTATGTACTTCTTTTGGCTGTTAGTGTCACAATTTTCTTACTGTTTGATTTATGAATACTCATATAGAGATATGCTAGCAGATGCACCTCTATGCCAAATTCATGAGGTGTTTTTTTCTAATAATTTATTTGTAACTTGTTTGGAGGTTTTTATGCATTTAACTGCAGGAACTTCAGCTTTCTCCGCCGGAAAATTTTATTGCAGAAACCTGGGAAGCAAGCCACAATTTATATTCTCTTCTTATGTTAATGATCTTTTCTGTGGTAAGCAATTTCGTCTGGACTGTGTATTTCTTTTTCATGTTTATCTCTCTAAGTTGCTCTTTCAAGTCTATTTATTATATCGCTTCGCACACGTCTTTGGCATTTTGCCAAGTGAAAGGAATTTGATAACCAGTGTCTCCCTTTAACAATGAATTGTTTGAAATCTTTTCCTAATCTCCTCACTTTCAACTATACAATTTGGAGATGGAATAGATAAGCCTAAACTAATAAATAAACTTTTGCTTGCCTTCGTTGCATTATTTCTTAAATTATAAGATTTTAAGGTCATAAAGTTATTAGTGTCTTCAAATTCTATGCCCTTTTGTGGACTCTATGTTTTTAGCCGTTTTGCTTGGCTTTCAAATTTATATCCAAATTTTGATTCAATATTACTGTAGATTGTTGTGATGGGAGTGATGAATATGATGGATACATTCGGTGCCTCAACACTTGTGTAATGGGTGGGAATGCCAAAATTGGCAATTACAATTCAAAACTGAGTCAGCAGGCTTCTTTTGCTGGAAAAGTGACCAAAGATGAAGTGAAGTACGAGGACTTGGTTCATAATCTTATGAGTAAGATCGTATCCAATAGTGTATTCATGTGTTTTAAAACTCATAGGTGAGTATGAATTGAAACTTGATATTGATGGCATAGGTTTAAGGTTAGCAATTATTCTACAAGTGGTTCTGCTTGCTTTTATCGTATTTCTATGGCATTTTGGTTGCCGTTCCAGATCTAAAAGGAGGCGTACAATTATTAAGGTGCTCTAATACTATATAGTTGATCAATAATGGTGATTAGATCAACCGAGTAGCATATAGTTCTTCATCTTCACATGTTTTTTGAGCCATGGCCCATGCCAAAGCAGAAAGAAAGTGTGAAATTCCCAAGTCTCAACATCTTAATTCCCTTGAAATTTTGCCGAACTTCATACCATTTTTCTTTCTTTTCATGTTTATTGGCTTAACGAACACAGGTAGTCTACTATGCTTTCTGTTTTTTTTATATGTCCATTTTCAAGTGATTGTTATTTGTTAAGGCATTTGTAAGATGATAAGAATTATAGTTTTTCCCCTACCTCTAACTTAGAGTTCAATTTTCAGTGGAAGATATGCTGACTTTGCAAGGCAATTAACATCACGCAGCTTTGGTGTCTATGCAATGGACTGGATAGGTAACTTTTAAGGCTCATTTTTCATTAGGTCCCTTGAGATCCTGATTTATATGCATGGGAATCAACATAATTATATAGTTTTCTTTTGTAGTATATGATTATATATTTATATGTATATTTAACCCCTTTCTTTGGATCGTCTGTCCTTACCCTTTTTTCTGATGAGTCTGGAGTTATTTGTTCACTTGTTACAGGTCATGGAGGGAGTGATGGATTGCATGGGTATGTACCATCTCTTGATCATGTGGTTGCAGATGTAGTAAGTATAAAATAATGCCTCATTCACCATCTTTTCACTGTCGCCATTCATCACCGCGCTCACCAAGTAAGCATTCTGTGCCTCATTCTTTTCTTCTCGCTCATTCTCTTACTCGCTCTCTCTCACTCGCCCTCTCTGTGCAGTGTCAAAGAAACTGTGTGCTCTCTAGTGACCTCTTCTCTGCTCTGCTATGAAGCATCAAGGTTTTCGATGAGGCAAAGCATCGATCCCTAACAAGCGAGGTAAGCGCCCGATGATGATGATGGTTCTATAAAATTTGGGAGGTTTTGGGTTTTGGTTTTAGGGTTTTAATTGGGGGTTTTAGCTTCCGTATTCTGCGTTGTTTATTTGGTGGCTGCCATGAGCTTTAGATTGTTTTGATCACTCTCTCTGGCTCTTTGATCTCAATAGGAAACGCAGCGTTTGCTCAGTGAGCCAAGTAGCTTGTCATTTCTCAGCTCCATTATTGTGGTTGCATGCATAATTTGAAGTTTCCCTTCTTGTGTGTATTTGAGTAGGCACACCCATCTCAATAAACTTGCTCATTCTGGTAAACTTTTTTTTTTATTTTCCCCACTTAAATCACCTCAAGTTAAGATATTTCTGGTGCTTTTTCCAATTTTAATCTGTACCCCGTACTGGGTATTTCAATTTGATTCATTTATTTATTTTTCTTATATTAATATAATAATAATAATAGTTTTTTTTATTATGGTTATGAAATCTGGGTTCTGATTTTTTGGTCTTCTGAAGGATATGTGTGCGTGTGTGGCTTTTTTTCCCTTTTTTCTGAATTACTTAAAATGCATAAGTTAGCTTGGATCTGTCTTTTGGTTGGTCATCCTAATAAATGGGGTTGCTTGGTGGTTTAGTATTGAGGGTTGTTCTACCTGCTCTGTTTAACTGTTTTGAGGGTACGGTTTATAATATTAGGAGTATGTACGGTCTATTCCAAAGAAATTTCCTTATTATGATTTTTCCCATGAAATTTTCTAACTCCAGTTTCTTTTCACTGGTTTAGGTGGATACCTTTTTTAATTATGATAATTTATCAAAGGGAATCGTCTTTACTACAGATCGGCCGTATCAACCAGGTGAGCAGGTAAACATAGATTGAAAGATTGGAATTTGTTATCTAGGATAAAGTTAGCACAAAGCAAACAAGTTCCAAACAAAATGATAAGCTATTAATTGATTAAAGCTTTATTTGATCATGATATTTTTCACTAGTATGACATCATCGGAGTAGTTTAAGCGTTAAGTCCAAAGATTAGATTTGACTGCTTGTATCATACTACCTAGGTGTTCATTTCATATGAAAAAAATCAAATGGGGAGCTTCTATTATCGTATGGGTTTGTTCCAAGGGAAGGCGCCAATCCTTGTGATTCAGTTGAGTTGTCAGTGTCACTCAAAAAATCTGATCAATCCTACAAGGAGAAATTAGAACTCTTGAAGAAATATGGATTATCAGGGTGAGTACCTAGAACTCCAAAATTTTACCACCATTATGGTTGAAGTTCCTTCTTTTTCAATAAGATATTTCCAAAACAATTTTAGTTTGATCCGTAGTTATTTGACATTTTCTAATTTACATAATAGCTTTTCCCATGACAAAGTAACGTCCAAAATATCCATTTTTGAACTGTGGAACACTAATGAAAAATAACTAAATGTACTATCATTTTTTTAAGCAAATTCGTTATTTTTTAGAATTTTATTTATTTACTGATATAGCTTCTGTTTTCATAATGGCCATAAGCCCATAACCTTTTGTTTCTTACTCTCTCTTGATGACTTTATATTATCTGATATGCCTTTAAGATATCATTCCGATGAATACTTTTAACTTTAATTGTTACCAACTTATTTTGTTCTATTTTTGGTCAGATCTCAATGTTTTCCAATACAGATTACTGGTTGGCCATTGGAGTTAATGGCTTATGCTTATTTAGCTGTTAGTCCTCCAAGCATGATAGTGCGATTTGAAGAAGTATGAACTAAACTAACTTTTCTGATATTGTTGTTGTAGAACTCAACTAGTGATTCTTTTGACAGATGGCTGCAGCAGCATCAAATAAAAGTATCGCCAAGAAAGATTCGAGATATCCTGAAATAGAGGAGCAGGCATTGTGCGAATCCAGTATATTAAAATATAACAATTTCTTACAGGCAAGAAACCTTTTGATGCCTTCATCTCTTACTTTTAGAACGGATCATAGCTTTTGAGAACCTTGTGTTTCTTTGGTGATAAATCGAGTTAAAATTAAGATAAAAAAAAAGGTGATTTCTTTGGTGGTCTTTTTATAATTATGAATGGCATTATGAATATTTTTTAACTACTTTTCTATATAATTATGCAGGGTAACAATGAAGATTAAGCTTACTATTATTGTGGTTTATTGGCTAAGATAGAGTGCTATTAGAATTTTTACATGTGTGGTTGACTAATGATTTTTATTAGAAGATACTTTTATTGGCTAAGTGATATTATGGTTTTGATATGGCTATGTTTACTTTAGTTTGAGATGTATGAATTTTTACAGTTAACTTCATTCTTGTACTTTTGGATCAATATTATAAATATATTTTGGTTAGATATAATTTTTATTATATAAAGAAATTATTTAGTATAATTATGTATTTATTTTTATTTTGTAATATTCAACTCATTTAAATAAAAATATAGAATTATTATACATGTAATCATATTAACTATTATGTTGTATTA
>NC_029790.2:109412512-109419032 GCF_000816755.2 Arachis ipaensis | reverse complement strand
GGTTACGCTTATAAAAAGTAGCTATGGTATACAATGTGGCTACGCTTTACAAGTGATGCAGTAGTGTTGAAAAGCGTAGCCTATTCTGGAAAAATGAAAGCTGAAAAGCGTAGCCTTTGGTCCTAGACAGCATCACTTGAAAAGCGTAGCCTATTCTCAAAGGCCAAAAGCATAGCCCTTGGTACAGAAAAGCGTAGCCTTTGAGAATAGGCAACGGCCGAATAGGAATCACTCCAAAAAGCGTAGCCGTAGCCCAAAAAGCATAGCCGTAGCCTAAGGCATCATTTTTTTTCACTTTTGGCTACACTTTTCAAGTGTACCTGAATGGGTATTTTTCTTGTAGTGCCCATAAAACCAAGGACATGACTTCCACAATAATGACTCATTTCTCTTGTCATTTCATTCATCATTCTCATGTTTCAATACTTGCTTAGGGACAAGCAAGCTTTAAGTTTAGAGTTGTGATGCCAGGGTATTTTGGCCAGTTTCACTAACCTTTTCTTTACTGTTTTAGGGTAGTTTCATGCATTTTCTTAGGAAATAAGCAAGTTTTGGGTAGATAATCACTTACATCTTGATTCAAGCAAACATTATGAATTTTACATGATTTTATGAGAATTATGCATGAATTGAATGATAAAATAGATGATGCATAATCTCATAACTTGGATTAGAGCTTTGATGCATTTTATTTGCTTGATTTTAGGACAAAGGAAGCAAGGAAGAGCCACGTGAGCAGCCACGTTAATCTAATTAACGTGACCACTAACATGGAATGAGAATGAACTTACAACGTTAATGAGAAAAGTGATCGCCAATAACGTTTTCGAAGCCATCATAGCCCACGTTAATTGCCACGTTAACTACATTAACGTGGTAGTTAACGTGGAGAGAGTAACGTGGAGCCAAGCATGATGAGCCAACGTTAGTGACACTCACCTTTGTCACTAACGTTGGAGATGGCAAACATCAACACGTTAAGAGTCATGTTAACTAAGTTAACGTGAACTCTAACGTGGGAAGGTGAGGCGTTTGGAGCGTTAGTGACAAAGGTAAGTGTCACTAACGCTCTCGAGGCTAAAGCATGGCCACGTTAAGAGCCACGTTAGTTATACTAACGTGAACTCTAACGTGAGGAAAGGATGGGCTAAGAGTAACGTTATTGGCAAAGGTGAACGCCAATAACGCTTGCGATGGACCAAGAGGCAACGTTAGTGGTCACGTTAGTGCCACTAACGTTGAAGTTAATGTGAATCATTTTTGGGTTGGAACGTTAGTGAAAAAGGTGATCGTCACTAACGTTCTCGAACCCACATTTTCACTTAACGTTAACACCACTAACGTCCTAGCTAAAGTCCATGCCTACTTCACACTTTCTCTGCACGTAAAGCTGAGCCCATTGAAGATTCCAAACTTCAACTCGAGATCCAAAGGCCCATATCCAAGACTTGAAGAGCCAACTAGAAGATCAGAAGAGTAGTATAGATAGGAGTAGTTTTGAACTAGAGAAAAGGCTTTTGGAATTTGGAGAACTACTCTCTATATAATTTTACTTTCTCTGCAACTTCTAGTTTTACTTTTAGAATGTATTCTCCATCTTTGCTTTCTATTCCCAGAGCTATGAACAACTAAACCCCTTTCATTGGGTTAGGGAGCTCTGTTGTAATTTGATAGATCAATAATAGTTTTCATTATTCTTCTTCTTTCTTTTCTCTTGATTTTACTAAAAAGCTTTCAATCTTCATCCAATTGGGTAGTTGTCTTGGAAAAGAAGCTATTCATACTTGGATCTCTTCGGAACCTTGGAAGAGGAATGAAGAGATCATGCTAGAAATGCTTTCTCATGTTGGACCAAATTGGGGTTTGGACGGATATGGTGACATATAATCCTCCCAATACTTTGATTTGAAAATACATGTGGTATAATCAGTGACCATACTTCATCTCTTCTCATGAGCAATTAGACCAAGGAATTGGCTATTGATCAAGATTTGAGATATTGAATTACCAAGGAATTGGAATTCAATCACTTAAGATTGCCAAGAAGATCAATGAATGCATTGATTGAGGAAGAAATGAAAATGAACTTGATCCGGAGAATACAACATCTTCTAAACCCAATGAACTCTCCATTTCTGATCTTACCCATTCTCTTTACTTTCCGCCATTTACTTTTATGCTCATCTTCCCCATTCCCCATTTAAGATTTTGCACATTACTTTACGTCATTTACATTCAGTTCTTTATTTCCAGCAATTACATTTTCTGCCATTTACTTTCCCGCCATTTAATTTCCTGCAATTCTCAAATCAATTTCTACTTAGCTCAACTAGAACATTCCTCCAATTAAAGTTGCTTGACCAATCAATCCCTGTGGAATTCGACCTCACTCTATTGTGAGTTTTTACTTGACAACAATTCGGTATACTTGCCGAGGGAAAATTGTTGAGAGACAAGTTTCCATGCATCAGTATGCATGAAAGCAAATTCACAATGCTCGGACTGATAGTTCCTCTCAACCATGGCGGGGAACACAAGTTCACAGAAGCGGTTGGGAAACCTTGAGGAGTCCCTTGCCGGATTGCTCTTCTCTTTTTCATCAATAGGAGCGATTGTCTTTGCCTTCTTTGAGAGGGGTTTAGCTCCTAGTGTAGGGTGCACCTTGGAGGTTGACTTTTGGGGTGCCCTTTTTGTGGCCGGTTTCTTCGACGCCTTCTCCTTACCTTTCTTGGTGGCCATCCTAAAAAAGGAAGGGAAAGGGGCAACATTAAACCCAAAGAATCAACTTATGAAAAATATCATGCAAATGCAAAGTGATGCCCAAAAGGGATGGTGTGTCTTAAGGACATGACAGCTGTAACATGTGATCAAAACAATCATAGAATCATGGGTAGCAACACTTAGCATGGGATGCAAGAGTGAGTAAAGCGTGCGATAAGGCATGAGAAGGATAAACTCAAGCATTAATAATAGAAAAGCAAGTCATGGTAAATGAGCATAAGGATGACAAACATAAAGCAAAATAGGTTCGATGCTCTTAAAAAGGAGCAAGTTTATGAAGAAGGAGCACCAAGTTGAAAGCATAAGGTCAAATTGACCCAAAATGGTATAGGTGCATTTCATTAAACACTTGGTGTACAATATCCAAGCAATGAGCAAGTAGAAAGAAATCAATCATGTAGAACCCCAAATGAAATACCAAACAATAACACAACACCACATAGTTACAAAGGCATCAAGAAATAATAAGAGGATCCATCAAAGCAAGGTAAAACTCAAGTTCAACATCGATGGAAAAATAAGGAAAGAAAGAAAGCAACAAGCAAGAACCAAGTAATAAAATCATGCAACTGAGATGGAAAGCAAGAGTGTAATCAAATTCAGGAAAAACATGCAACTAAATGTAACAAGAAAAGGAAAAATTAAAAGAAGACAAAAGAGAAGAAGAGGTAGAAGTAGAACCTTGAGAAAGGAGAGAAAGTAAAGTGGAATGTGGGTTGAAGATATGAGAGGAGACGGAAAGAAATTATGGGGCCGCCGGAGGTGGTGGTGGCCAACGAAGAGGGTTGCTGGAGGCAAGAATGGTGGAAATGGGAGAAGAAGGGAAAAGGTAATGGAAGAATGAAGAGGGAAGAATGAAAGAGAAGTGAAGAAAGAAAGAGGGCGCGCTGGGTTTAATTTGCGTCGGGCAGTCAATGCGTGCGCACACGCCACGCGTACGCGTGGATGAGACAATCGACGCGCAAGCGTCTACCACGCATACGCATGGGTAGCCGAGAAGAGAAAGCACGCGTACGCGACCATCAACACGCACGCGTGGACAGAATCATGCCTTGGGCACAGAGTTGGCACAAATTAGGCCTAACTCTCGGGGTTTTGCACTAGAAGTTGCAAGCAGCACAATCGACGCGTACGCGCATAGCAGGCATACGCGTGGATTTCCAAATGGCGAATGACGTGTACTCGTCACCCACGCTTACGCGTGGGTCGCCTGGCACAAAGTAGGCATAAAGTGGGCATAACTCTCGGGTTTTTGTACCGGAGAGTTCAAATTACACAACCGACGCGTACGCGTCACCCACGCTTACGCGTGGGTGTGCAAAATTGCAAGGGACGCGTAAGCGTCACCCACGCTTACGCGTTGGTCTCAGCTGTGCCTTTGGCATAAAATGAGCACAAAGTGGGCACAACTCTCGGGTTTTAGTACCAGGAGTTGTGGAACCACGCATACAGCACGCTTGCGCGTGGGTGCCCTTTTTTTTACAACATAGAAAACGGCAATTTAACACATTCTTGGCATCATTCAGCTAGATAAGTCAAGAAAACACTCACAAAATCATACAATACTCAAGATGAAGCATTTTCTTCAACACAACCAATTCAACAAAAATTGCCAAGATGAATGAAATCTTAATGAATATCACAACACTCTAAACAAAATTAACAAAATTTAGCATTTCAAGACAAACTCACAACATTCAAGAAACACAAAATTCACAAAGAATCTAAAGCTAGAAGTAAGAAAGTATATACAAGGAAGGTTTTACCATGGTGGGGTGTCTCCCACCTAGCACTTTTCTTTAACGTCCTTAAGTTGGACGGTCATGAGCTTAAGCTTCCTTTCCTTTTGGTGCATCCTCAAGTAGGAGAACCTCCACTTCCCTTGGCGATTTGTAGCCATGGTACTTCTTCACTCGATGGCCATTCACCTTGAAAGTTGCCTCACTTTGAGGGTCAATTAATTCCACCACACCATAGGGCTTTACCTCCTTCACTTTGAAGGGTCCTTCCCATCTTGAACGGAGCTTCCCAAGCATGAATCTGAGCCTCGAGTTGTAGAGGAAACCTTCATCACCTTCTTGAAAATTCTTCTTCCAGATATGGTGATTGATGAGCGGATAATTTATACGCTTTTTGTCATTGTTTTTAGTATGTTTTTAGTATATTTTAATTGAGGGACCTGAGCAAAAATCTGATTCAGAGGCTGAAAAAGGACTGCAGATGCTGTTGGACTCTGACCTCCCTGCAGTCGAAGTGGATTTTCTGGAGCTACAGAAGCCCAATTGGCGCGCTCTCAATTGCGTTGAAAAGTAGACATCCTGGGCTTTCCAGTAATATATAATAGCTCATACTTTACTCGAGATTTGATGGCCCAAATAGGCGTTCCAAGTCAGCTCAAGAATTTTGGCGTTTAACGCCGGAACTGGCACAAAAGCTGGAGTTAAACGCCCAAACTGGCACAAAAGCTGGCGTTTAACTCCAAGAAAAGTCTCTACACATGGAAGCTTCAATGCTCAACCCAAGCACACACCAAGTGGGCCCGGAAGAAGATTTCTGCATTAATTACTGATTTCTGTAAACACTAGGCTACTAGTTCTCTATAAATAGGACCTTATACTATTGTATTTTCATCTTTTGATCATCTTGGAATCATGTTTTGATGATTGAACCCTCTTTAAGAGGCTGGCCATTCAGCCATGCCTAGACCTTTTGTTCTTATGTATTTTCAACGGTGGAGTTTCTACACACCATAGATTAAGGTGTGGAGCTCTGCTGTTCTTCATGAATTAATACAAGTACTATTGTTTTTCTATTCAACTCAAGTATATTTCTTCACCAAGATATTCATTCGTACCCAAGAACATGATGAATGTGATGATTATGTGACACTCATCACCATTCTCACCTATGAACGCGTGACTGACAACCACTTCCGTTCTACATGCAAACAAGCTTGAGTGTGTATCTCTTGGGTTTCTAATCTCAGATTGGAACCTTCGTGGTATAGGCTAGAATTATTGGCGGCCATTCCTGAGATCCGAAACGTCTAAACCTTGTCTGTGGTATTCTGAGTAGGATCTGGGAAGGGATGACTGTGACTAGCTTCAAACTCGCGATTGTTGGGCGTGTGACAGACGCAAAAGGATCAATGGATCCTATTCCAGCATGATCGAGAACCGACAGATGATTAGCCGTGCGGTGACAGCGCATTTGGAACGTTTTCACTGAGAGGACGGGAAGTAGCCATTGACAACGGTGACGCCCAACATAAAGCTTGCCATGGAAAGGAGTATGAATGATTGGAAGAAGGCAATAGGAAAGCAGAAGTTCAGAAGGAACAAAGCATCTTCATATGCTTATCTGAAATTCCAACCAAAGAATTACATAAGTATCTCTATCTTTATTTTATATTTTATTTATCTTTTAATTATCAATTCTCCATCACCATCTGAATTCGCCTGACTGAGATTTACAAGGTGACCATAGCTTGCTTCAAGCCGACAGTCTCCGTGGGATCGACCCTTACTCACGTAAGGTATTACTTGGACGACCCAGTGCACTTGCTGGTTAGTTGTGCGGAATTGTGATAAAGTGTGATTCACGTTTAAGAGCTCCAAGTCCTTTGGCACCATTGTTGATGATCACAATTTCGTGCACCAAGTTTTTGGCGCCGTTGCCGGGGATTGTTCGAGTTTGGACAACTGACGGTTCATCTTGTTGCTTAGATTAGGTACTTTTC
>NC_029790.2:109407715-109412005 GCF_000816755.2 Arachis ipaensis | reverse complement strand
AAACCGGTTCGAAGTCGTCCTGTTATGTAAGTCGTCGATTTAACTACCCTTAGTTAGTCGAAAACACTACTATTCTTGTAGTGGAACTTTGAAATCTTAAGTAACAATTTTTAAGACTTTTCATGGATTAGATTCGTTGTTCTACTTGGCAGTCAACAGGCATGTCTAATCTTTTTAGACTGAAGCTTTAGACTAACATTGCATGATTCCTGGAATTCTTATTAAAAGTTTTAATTCTCTTTATTTTATTTTCCATATAAGTTTCAAAAATCACAAAAAATTTATAAAACCATAAAAATAAAAAATATTTTATGTTTCTTGTTTGAGTCTAGTATCAAATTTTTAAGTTTGGTGTCAATTGCATGTTTTTATTCTTCTTGCATTTTTCGAAAATATGCAATATGTTCTTCATTAATCTTCAAGTTGTTCTTGATGATTTCATTGCTCTGATCTTTAAATTCTCTTGTTTTGTGTGTTTTGCTATTTCTCATAAGCATTCTCAATTTGTTAGTGTCTCTTATATGAAAATATTTAAGTTTGGTGTCTTGCATGCATTGTTTATTTGATCTTAGTTGCAATTTTTATTGTTTCTCATCATTAAAAAAATCCAAAAATATTTTCAAAATTGTGTCTTTTCAAGTCAATAATACAGAGAATTGAAGATTTAGAACATTCAGCAGAGGAATCAAACAGAAAAAGCTGGGTGTTCAAAACGCCCAGTGAAGAAGGAAAACTGGCGTTTAAACGCCAGCCAGGGAGGGCGTTTAACGCCCAAAAGGGTAGCATTTTGGGCGTTAAACGCCAGAATGGATGCCATTCTGGGCATTTAACGCCAGAAGGACACTAGAGGGAAGATTTTGTTTTTAATTCAAATCTTTTTCAAATTTTCATAATTTTTCAAAATCAAATATTTTTCAAATCATATATTTTCAATCATATCTCTTCAAAATCAATTTCTTTCCATTTTTTATTATTTTCGAAAATCCTTGTTATAATTAATGATTTTCTTCAAAATTTTCTAGTTGTTACTTGCCTATTAAGAAAGGATCAAAAGTTTTAATTCTAGAATCATATCTTCTAATTTCTTGTTGGTCAAGTAATCAACTTTAATTTTAAAAACTTTCTCTTTTTAATTTGATTTTCAATCATATCTTCTCAATCATATCTTTTCAATCACATCTTTTTCAAAATTAAGTTTCAATCATATCTTTCTAATTTCTAATTTCAAAATCTTTTCAAAAATCACTTAATTTCTTTCCCAATCTTAATTTTCGAAAATCTCAATCAAATTTTAAAAATCTCTTTTTATTATTTCAAAATCTTTTTAATTTATTTTTGAAAATTCTTCCCCTCTTCTCACATCCTTCTATTTAAGGGATTAACACTTTTCCTCAAGGTGCAATTCGAACTCTATCCCTCTTGATAAGTTCGAATTCTCTTCTATCTACCTCCTCCTTCTATTCTTCTTTTCCTCTGACACCTCAAGGAATCTCTATGATGTGACATAGAGGATTCCCTACTTTCTTGTTCTTTTCTCTTTCATATGAGCAGAAGCAAAGATAAAGGAATACTTGTTCAAGCTGATCCTGAACCTGAAAGGACCTTGAAGAGAAAGCTAAGAGAAGCTAAAGAACAATTCTCTTTAGAAGGCCTAACAGAGCTCTTCAAGGAAGAAGAAACCATGGCAGCTGAAAACAACAATGCCAACAATGCAAGGAAGGTGCTTGGTGACTTTACTGCACCTACTCCCGACTTCTATGGGAGAAGCATCTCAATCCCTGCCATTGGAGCAAACAACTTTGAGCTTAAGTCTCAATTAGTTTCTCTAATGCAACAGAATTGCAAGTTTCATGGACTTCCATTGGAAGATCCTCATCAGTTCTTAGCTGAATTCTTACAAATCTGTGACACTGTCAAGACCAATGGGGTTGACCCTGAAGTCTACAAACTTATGCTTTTTCTTTTTGCTGTAAGAGACAGAGCTAGGACATGGTTGTACTCACAACCTAAAGAAAGCCTGAACTCTTGGGAAAAGCTAGTCAATGCGTTCTTGGCAAAGTTCTTTCCACCTCAAAAATTGAGCAAGCTTAGAGTGGAAGTCGAAACCTTCAGATAGAAGGAAGGAGAATCCCTCTATGAAGCTTGGGAAAGATACAAGCAATTGATCAGAAGATGTCCTTCTGACATGCTTTCAGAATGGAGCATCATAGGTATTTTCTATGATGGTCTGTCTGAACTATCCAAAATGTCATTAGATAGCTCTGTTGGAGGATCTCTTCATCTGAAGAAGATGCCTATAGAAGCTCAGAAACTCATTGAAATGGTAGCAAATAACCAATTCATGTACACTTCTGAAAGGAATCTTGTGAATAATGGGATAAATCAGAAGAAAGGGGTTCTTGAAATTGATACTCTGAATGCCATATTAGCTCAGAATAAAATATTGACCCAACAAGTCAATATGATTTCTCAAAGTCTGTCTGGAATGCAAGCAGCAACAGGCAGTACTAAGGAAGCTTCCTTTGAAGAAGAAGCTTATGATCCTGAGAACCCAACAATGGAAGAGGTGAATTACATGGGAGAACCCTATGGAAACACCTATAATCCTTCATGGAAAAATCATCCAAATCTTTCATGGAAGGATCAACAGAGACCTCAACAAGGTTTCAACAACAATAATGGTGGAAGAAACAGGTTTAGCAATAGCAAGCCTTTTCCATCATCTTCTCAGCAACTGACAGAGAATTCTAAGCAAAGTCACTCTGACTTAGCAATAATAGTCTCTGATCTAATCAAAACCACTCAAAGTTTCATGACTGAAATAAGGTCCTCCATTAGAAATTTGGAGGCACAAGTGGGTTAGCTGAGTAAGAAAATTACTGAACTCTCTCCTAGTACTATCCCAAGCAATACAGAAGAGAATCCAAAGAGAGAGTGCAAGGCCATAAACACGTCTCACATGGCTGAACCTGGAGAGGAGAAGAGGCAGTGATCTCCACTGAGGAAGACCTCAATGGACGTCTACTGACCTCCATGGAGTTCCTTAATGAGGAACCATGGGAATCTGAGGCTCAGACTGAGACCATAGAGATTCCATTGAATTTACTTTTGCCATTCATGAGCTCTGATGAGTATTCTTCCTCTGAAGAGGATGAAGATGTTACTGAAGAGCAAGTTGCTAAGTACCTTGGAGAAATCATGAAGCTAAACGCCAAGTTGTTTGGTAATGAGACGTGGGAGGATGAACCTCCATTGCTCATCAAAGAACTAGATGACTTGACTAGGCAGAGATTACCTCTGAAGAGACAAGATCCTGGAAAGTTCTCAATACCTTGTACCATAGGCACCATGACCTTTGAGAAGGCTCTGTGTGACCTGATTGATGTTGACAGAGGAGAATTGATCATATAAGTGAATGAAGACTCCCTTGTGTTTAAAGCTCAAGGATATCCCTCTGTCACCATGGAGAGGAAGCATGAAGAGCTTCTCTCAATACAGAGTCAAACAGAGACCCCGCAGTCAAACTCTAAGTTTGGTGTTGGGAGGCCACAACCAAACTTTAAGTTTGGTGTTGAACCCCCACATTCAAACTCTAAGTTTGGTGTTAGGAGGTTCCAACATTGCTCTGAACATCTATGAGGCTCCATAAGAGCCCCCTGTCAAGCTATTGACATTAAAGAAGCGCTTGTTGGGAGGCAACCCAATTTTTACTTATCTATGTTAAATTTCTATTTTCTTTTGTTATTTTATGTTTTCTATAGGTTGATGATCATGTGAAAGTCACAAAAATAATTGAAAAAGCAAAAATAGAACATCCTGGAGGAGAAACTTACTGGCGTTTAAACGCCAGTAAGGGTAGCAGAATGGGCGTTAAACGCCCAGTCTGGCACCATTCTGGGCGTTTAACGCCAGAAATGGGCACCAGATTGGCATTTAACGCCAGGAATGGGCAAGAAGCTGGCGTTAAACGCCAGAAATGGGCAGTAGCCTGGCGTTTAATGCCAGGATTGGCAGCAAGGGGCGTTTTGCACGCCACACGGTACAGGGATGAGAAATCCTTGACACCTCAGGATCTGTGGACCCTACAAGATCCCCACCTACCCCACCTCCCTCTCTCTTCTTCACCCATTCACTAATCACCTCAATACCTCTTCCCTAAAAACCTCTCACCTATCAAATCCCACCATTCTCTTCACCACTCACATCCACCCTTCATAAAACCCCACCTACCTCACCATTCAAATTCAAACCACTTTCCCACCCAAACCCACCCATAATGGCCGAACCATA
>NC_029790.2:109401936-109406396 GCF_000816755.2 Arachis ipaensis | reverse complement strand
CTCTCTCTTCTTCACCCATTCACTAATCACCTCAATACCTCTTCCCTAAAAACCCCTCCCCTATCAAACCCCACCATTCTCTTCACCACTCACATCCACCCTTCATAAAACCCCACCTACCTCACCATTCAAATTCAAACCACTTTCCCACCCAAACCCACCCATAATGGCCGAACCATACCCCCTCTCACTCCTATATAAACCCATCTTCACTCCTTCTTTTTCACACAACCTAAACACTACTTCTCCCCCTTGGCCGAAACACAAAGCCCCCTCCATCTCCTCTATTTTTTCTTCTTCTACTCTCTTCTTTCTTCTTTTGCTTGAGGACGAGTAACCTTCTAAGTTTGGTGTGGTAAAAGCTAAAGCTTTTTGTTTTTTCATAACCATTAATGGCACCAAAGGCCGGAGAAACCTCTAGAAAGAGGAAAGGGAAGGCAAAAGCTTCCACCTCCGAGTCATGGGAGATGGAGAGATTCCTCTCAAGGGTGCATCAAGACCACTTCTATGAAGTTGTAGCCAAGAAGAAGGTGATCCCCAAGGTCCCTTTTAAGCTCAAAAGGGCGAATATCCGGAGATCCGACATGAGATCTGAAGAAGAGGTTGGGAAGTTCTCATCAACCCCATTCAACAAGTCAGAATCTTAATGGTTCAAGAGTTCTATGCCAATGCATGGATCACCAAGAACCATGATCAAAGTGTGAACCCAGATCCCAAGAATTGGCTTACAATGGTCCGAGGGAAATACTTAGACTTTAGTCCAGAAAATGTAAGGTTGGCATTCAATTTGCCTATGATGCAAGGAGATGCACACCCATACACTAGAAGGGTCAACTTTGATCAAAGGTTAGACCAAGTCCTCATGGACATATGTGAAAAGGGAACTCAATGGATGAGAGATTCAAGAGGGAAGCCGGTTCAACTAAGAAGGCATGACCTCAAGCCCGTGGCTAGGGGATGGTTGGAGTTCATCCAACGCTCAATCATTCCTACTAGCAACCGGTCTGAAGTTACTATAGACCGAGCTATCATGATTCATAGCATCATGATTAGAGAGGAAGTAGAAGTTCATGAGGTTATATCCCAAGAACTCTACAAGGTGGCAGACAAGTCCTCTATTATGGCAAGGTTAGCCTTCCCTCATCTCATTTGTCACCTCTGCAATTCAGCTGGAATTGACATAGAGGAAGACATCCTCATTGATGAGGACAAGCCCATCACTAAGAAAAAGATGGAGCAAGTGAGAGAACCTCATCAAGAGCATGAGGAAACTCCTCATCATGAAACCCCTGAGATGCTTCAAGGGATGCATTTTCCTCCACAAAACTATTGGGAGCAAATCAACACCTCCCTAGGAGAATTAAATTCCAACATGGGACAACTAAGGGTGGAGCACCAAGAGCATTCCATCCTCCTCCATGAAATTAGAGAAGACCAAAGAACCATGAGAGAGGAGCAACAAAGGCAAGGAAGAGACATTGAGGAGTTCAAGCACTCCATAAGATCTTCAAGAGGAAGAACAAGCTGCCATCACTAAGGTGGACCCGTTCTTTAATTTCCTTGTTCTTTATTTTCCTGTTTTTCGAATTTTTATGCTTATGTTTGTCTATGTTTGTGTCTTTATTACATGATCATTAGTGTCTAAGTGTCTATGCCTTAAAGCTTTGAAAATAAATCCATCACCTTTCTTAAATGAAAAATGTTTTTAATTGAAAAAGAAAAAGAAGTGCATGAATTTTGAATTTTAAAAACAGTTTAATTATTTTCATGTGGTGCCAATACTATTGTCTTTCTGAATGAATACTTGAACAGTGCATATTTTTGAATTTGATTGTTTATGAATGTTAAAATTGTTGGCTCTTGAAAGAATGATGGGAAAAGGAGAAATGTTATCTGATGATCTAAAAAATCATAAAATTGATTCTTGAAGCAAGAAAAAGCAGTGAAAAGCTTGCAGAAAAAAAGGATATATGCGGAAAAAAAAAAGAGAGAAAAGAAAAAAGAAAGAAAAAGAAAAGCAAGCAGAAAAAGCCAATACCCCTTTAAACCAAAAGGCAAGGGTGATAAAAAGGATCCAAGGCTTTGAGCATCAGTGGATAGGAGGGCCCACAGGAATAAAATCCTCGCCTAAGCGGCTAAACCAAGCTGTCCCTAACCATGTGCTTGTGGCGTGAAGGTGTCAAGTGAAAACTTGAGACTGAGCGGTTAAAGTCGAGGTCCAAAGCAAAAAGAAGAGTGTGCTTAAGAACCCTGAACACCTCTAATTGGGGACTCTAGCAAAGCTGACTCACAATCTGAAAAGGTTCACCCAATTATGTGTCTGTGGCATTTATGTATCCGGTGGTAATATTGGAAAACAAAGTGCTTAGGGCCACGACCAAGACTCATAAAGTAGCTGTGTTCAAGAATCAACATACTTAACTAGGAGAATCAATAACACTATCTGGATTCTGAGTTCCTATAGATGCCAATCATTCTGAACTTTAAAGGATAAAGTGCATTGTATATTCTCTTCTTTTTATCCTATTTGATTTTCAGTTGCTTGGGGATAAGCAACAATTTAAGTTTGGTGTTGTGATGAGCGGATAATTTATACGCTTTTTGGCATTGTTTTTAGTATGTTTTTAGTATATTTTAATTAGTTTTTATTATATTTTTATTAGTTTTTAAATAAAAATCACTCTTCTGGACTTTACTATGAGTTTATGTATTTTTCTGTGATTTCAGGTATTTTCTGGCTGAAATTGAGGGACCTGAGCAAAAATCTGATTCAGAGGCTGAAAAAGGACTACAGATGCTGTTGGACTCTGACCTCCCTGCACTCGAAGTGGATTTTCTGGAGCTACAGAAGCCCCATTGGCGCTCAATCAATTGCGTTGGAAAGTAGACATCCTGGGCTTTCCAGCAATATATAATAGTCCATACTTTGCCCGATATTTGATGGCCCAAACAGACGTTCCAAGTCAGTTTAAGAATTCTGGCGTTTAACGCCGGAACTAGCACAAAAGCTGGAGTTAAACGCCCAAACTGGCACAAAAGCTAGCGTTTAACTCCAAGAAAAGTCTCTACACATGGAGGCTTCAATGCTCAACCCAAGCACATACCAAGTGGGCCCGAAAGAAGATTTCTGCATTAATTACTGATTTCTGTAAACCCTAGGCTACTAGTTCTCTATAAATAGGACCATATACTATTGTATTTTCATCTTTTAATCATCTTGGAATCATGTTTTGATGATTGAACCCTCTTTGGGAGGCTGGCCAATCGGCCATGCCTAGACCTTTTGTTCTTATGTATTTTCAACGGTGGAGTTTCTACACACCATAGATTAAGGTGTGGAGCTCTGCTGTTCTTCATGAATTAATACAAGTACTATTGTTTTTCTATTCAACTCAAGTCTATTTCTTCTCCAAGATATTCATTCACACCCAAGAACATGATGAATGTGATGATTATGTGACACTCATTACCATTCTCACCTATGAACGCGTGACTGACAACCACTTCCGTTCTACATGCAAACAAGCTTGAGTGTGTATCTCTTGGGTTTCTAATCTCAGATTGGAACCTTCGTGGTATAGGCTAGAATTATTGGCGGCCATTCCTGAGATCCGGAACGTCTAAACCTTGTCTGTGATATTCTGAGCAGGATCTAGGAAGGGATGACTGTGACGAGCTTCACACTCGCGATTGTTGGGCGTGTGACAGACGCAAAAGGATCAATGGATCCTATTCCAGCATAATCGAGAATCGACAGATGATTAGCCGTGCGGTGACAGCGCATTTGGAACGTTTTCACTGAGAGGATGGGAAGTAGCCATTGACAACAGTGATGTGTAGAACCTATGCACAATTACTCAAGAGGGGGGGTGAATTGAGTATTGCAACAACAATGAATCTTTTTGCGAAAGTTAAAGACAATATACAAAAGTGTTATTGTACTAGTATTTTTCCAAGAGCTTAACTCAATTTCTAAGCATTTATAAGGAGCTTTTACTTTCCAATAGACACCAACTCAAATAAATTGATCAAGCTTTTCACCAATCGGACTTAAGCTATTCCTTAAGTACTTACGAAGCTACTTTTCGATCACAATTTATTTGCTCAAAGGTAAAAGACAATAATATTGAAGAGATGAGTTTGGAGAGATGCAAACGCTATTTAGAGTGGTTCGGCACAATCCTTGTCCTACGTCCACTTTCTTTCTCAATCGCTATTGAGAAGTTCCACTATTGCCAAGCTTCAAGGTGCTCGCACAAAACCTTTTACAATCCGAGTCCTTAGTTTCTAACACCTCACGATATATGATCACCACTCGTATACTAACCCACTCCACTTAAAGATACCTTCTCTAAGATTTGCCTTGAGTACTTAGTATACCTCTTTGGTATCCTCACCGACTATAGGGTTTATAACTCTTGACTCAACCTTGGAGATCACACCCCAATTTACAAAGTGTA
>NC_029790.2:109397021-109401760 GCF_000816755.2 Arachis ipaensis | reverse complement strand
ATACTCAAGTATTTGAAATAAGGCTTCAATCCATCTATTTATAGACTTCCCAAACCTTAGAAACGTTTGGGAGTTAATGGGATGGAGCCGTTTTGATAAAACTAGCCGTTTTTTATGTTTTTGAATCATTTGCATCGATGCATAACACTTTGCATCGATGCAAATGTGTCTTTGAAGCTGAAATTTGAATTTTCAGCTAGGTTGCATCGATGCAAGATGAGTGTGCATCGATGCAAACCTTAATGAATGGCTTAAAATCACTTCAAAATGTTTAGGATTGATCTCAAACTTGTTGGAGTCAATTCCTATGCTTTTGTACCTTTGAAAACAAGTTTTTAAACCATTTGGCTAGCATCGAATTGCAAGATGTGCATCAAAACATTTTGTGAGTGTGTGTTGAGAGATTTAGCAATTGGTTCTTAACAAGAAGTTACCTAAGTCCTAAGACACTATACTTGTCTTCAAATGTTGTGGACTTGAGTTTCTTGTTGTTGTTGTGTTGCTTTCAACTCTTCATTCCTCAACGTTGAATGTTGTTTGATCTTTCAACATGCTTGTTCATTCAAGTTGTTTGTTGGTTTGTCTTTCATGTCGTTTGTTGGTTTGTCATTCATCAAAACCTACGAATACAAACTTCGCATACAAGCAACATGATTTACATGATGCCCAACATAAAGCTTCCCATGGAAAGGAGTATGAATGATTGGAAGAAGGCAATAGGAAAGCAGAGGTTCAGGAGGAACAAAGCATCTTCATACGCTTATTTGAAATTCCAACCAAAGAATTACATAAGTATCTCTATCTTTATTTTATGTTTTATTTATCTTTTAATTATCAATTCTCCATAACCATCTGAATTCGCCTGACTGAGATTTACAAGGTGACCATAGCTTGCTTCAAGCCGACAGTCTCCGTGGGATCGACCCTTACTCACGTAAGGTATTACTTGGACGACCCAGTGCACTTGCTGGTTAGCTGTGCGGAATTGTGATAAAGTGTGATTCACGTTTAAGAGCTCCAAGTCCTTTGGCGCCATTGTTGATGATCACAATTTCGTGCACCAGTGATCATGAAATACCTTAGTCTTCTTCTTGTAAATCCGAGCATTCTCATATTCCTCCATCCTAAGACATTTGATGAGCGGATAATTTATACACTTTTTGGCATTGTTTTTAGTATGTTTTTAGTAGGATCTAGTTACTTTTAGGGATTTTTTTTATTAGTTTTTATGTTAAATTCACATTTCTGGACTTTACTATGAGTTTGTGTGTTTTTCTGTGATTTCAGGTATTTTCTGGCTGAAATTGAGGGACTTGAGCAAAAATCAGATTCAGAGGTTGAAGAAGGATTGCTGATGTTGTTGGATTCTGACCTCCCTGCACTCAAAGTGGATTTTTTGGAGCTACAGAACTCAAAATGGCGCGCTTCAAATTGCGTTAGAAAGTAGACATCTAGGGCTTTCCAGCAATATATAATAGTCCATACTTTGGCCGGGTTTAGATGACGCAAAAGGGCGTTGAACACCAGTTCTACGCTGTAGTCTGGAGTTAAATGCCAGAAACACATCACGAACCAGAGTTGAACGCCAAAAACATGTTACAACTTGGCGTTCAACTCCAAGAATGACCTCTCCACGTGTAAACTTCAAGCTCATCCCAAGCACACACCAAGTGGGCCCCGGAAGTGGATTTATGCATCAATTACTTACTTCTGTAAACCCTAGTAACTAGTTTAGTATAAATAGGACTTTTTACTATTGTATTAGACATCTTAGGATCCTGGATTGTATTTTTGATCCTGTGATCACGTTTTGAGGCTGGCCTCTCGGCCATGCCTGAACCTTTCACTTATGTATTTTCAACGATAGAGTTTCTACACTCCATAGATTAAGGTGTGGAGCTCTGCTGTTCCTCATGAATTAATGCAAAGTACTACTGTTTTCTATTCAATTCAACTTATTCCGCTTCTAAGATATCCATTCGTTCCCAAGAACATGATGAATGTGATGATTATGTGACGCTCATCATCATTCTCACTTATGAACGCGTGCCTGACAAACACTTCCGTTCTACATGCAAACAAGCTAGAATGAATATCTCCTAGATATCTAATACAGGGGACCGAGTCCGAGTTATTAGTATCTTCGTGGTATAAGTTAGAACCCATGGATGGCCATTCCTGAGATCCGGAAAGTCTAAACCTTGTCTGTGGTATTCCGAGTAGGATCCAGGAAGGGATGGCTGTGACGAACTTCAAACTCGCGAGTGCTGGGCGTAGTGACAGACGCAAAAGGAGGGTGAATCCTATTCCAGTATGATCGAGACCCTCAGATGATTAGCCGTGCCGTGACAGAGCATTTGGACCTTTTTCACAAGAGGATGGGATGTAGCCATTGACAACGGTGATGCCCTTACAGAAAGCTTGCCATGGAAAGGAGTAAGACTGATTGGATGAAGATAGCAGGAAAGCAGAGGCTCAGAGGAACGAAAGCATCTCTATACACTTATCTGAAATTCTCACCAATGAATTACTTAGGTGCCATTGCCAGGGAAAGAACGAACAAATAATTTTACAACCTAATCTGAGTAGCAATTTCGCATACCAAGTTTTTGGCGCCGTTGCCGGAGATTGTTCGAGTTTGGACAACTGACGGTTCATCTTGTTGCTCAGATTAGGTAATTTTCTTTTTGTTTTATTTTCAAAAATCTTTCAAATATTTTCTCATCTGTTTTCAAAAATTATTCAAAATTTTTAAGAATGAATTCTAGTGTTTCATGAAGCATGTATAAGCCTGGCTGGCTGTAAAGCCATGTCTAATTCTTTTAGACTGAGGCTTCCACTTATAAGTATATGAAGTTGGATGAAGTTTCAGCTGTTGTATGCCTGATTTGTATCTTCTAAAGCTTGGCTGGCTATTAAGCCATGTCTAACCCTCAGATTGGAGCTTTAGACTAAGAGTGCAAGATTCCTGGAATTCATATTAAAAATTTTGGAATCCTTATTTTTCTTTTTCACACTAATTTTTGAAAAATATAAAATAAAAATACAAAAAAATCATAAAATCATAAAAATCAAAAATATTTTGTGTTTCTTGTTTGAGTCTTGAGTCAATTTCAAGTTTGGTGTCAATTGCATTTTTTCTAAAAATTCTTTGCATTTTTCGAAAATTCATGCATTCATAGTGTTCTTCATGATCTTCAAGTTGTTCTTGGCCAGTCTTCTTGTTTGATCTTCATATTTTCTTGTTTTGTGTCTTTTCTTGTTTTTCATATGCATTCTTGCATTCATAGTGTCTATACATGAAACATTTCTAAGTTTGGTGTCTTGCATGTTTTCTTTTCTTGAAAATTTTTCAAAAATAAGTTCTTGATGTTCATCTTGACATTCAAAGTATTCTTGGTGTTCATCTTGACATTTATAGCATTCTTGCATGCATTCATTGTTTTGATCCAAAATCTTCATGCATTGCATCATTTTCATATTTTTCTCTCTCATCATTAAAAATTCAAAAATCAAAAAAATATATCTTTCCTTTTTTCTCTCATAAATTTCAAAAATTTGGATTGACTTTTTCAAAAATTTTTAAAATCTAGTTGTTTCTTATGAGTCAAATCAAATTTTCAATTTAAAATCTTATCTTTTTCAAAATCTTTTTCAAAAATCAAATCTTTTTCATTTTTCTTAATCATTTTCGAAAATTTTAAAAAATATTTTTCAAAAATCTTTTTCTTAATTTTATATCATATTTTCGAAAATATCATCAACAATTAATGTTTTGATTCAAAAATTTCAAGTTTGTTACTTACTTGTTAAGAAAGATTCAAACTTTAAGTTCTAGACTTCAAAAATTTATTTCGAAAATCCTCTCACCTCTCATTTTCTTCTATTTATTTATTCATTTACTAACATCTCTTCCTCACTCACCAAAAATCCGAACCCCTTCTCTCTCTCTGAGTTCGGATTTTCTCTTCTTCTTTTCTTCTACTCTTCTTTTCTTCCACTCACCTAAGGGAACCTCTATACCTGGGCAAAAAGGATCCCTATTATTATTTTTCTGTTCCCTCCTTTTTCATATGAGCAGGAGCAAAGACAAGAACATTCTTGTTGAAGCAGATCCAGAACCTGAAAGGACTCTGAAGAGGAAACTAAGAGAAGCTGAATTACAACAATCCAGCAAGCACCTTTCAGAAATTTTCGAACAGGAAGAGGAGATGGCAGCCGAAAATAATAACAAAGCAAGGAGGATGCTTGGTGACTTTACTGCACCTAATTCCAATTTACATGGAAGAAGCATCTCCATCCCCACCATTGGAGCAAACAATTTTGAGCTTAAATTCACATTTCTGGACTTTACTATGAGTTTGTGTATTTTTCTGTGATTTCAGGTATTTTCTGGCTGAAATTGAGGGACTTGAGCAAAAATCAGATTCAGAGGTTGAAGAAGGACTGCTGATGCTGTTGGATTCTGACCTCCCTGCACTTAAAGTGGATTTTCTGGAGCTACAGAACTCAAAATGGCGCGCTTCCAATTGCGTTGGAAAGTAGACATCCAGGGCTTTCCAGCAATATATAATAGTCTATACTTTGGCCGAGTTTAGATGACGCAAAAGGGCATTTAACACCAGTTCTACGCTGCAGTCTGGAGTTAAACGCCAGAAACACGTCACGAACCAGAGTTGAACGCCAAAAACACGTTACAACTTGGCGTTCAACTCCAAGAATGACCTCTCCACGTGTAA
>NC_029790.2:109396321-109396990 GCF_000816755.2 Arachis ipaensis | reverse complement strand
TGCTGTTCCTCATGATTTAATGCAAAGTACTACTGTTTTTCTATTCAATTCAACTTATTCCGCTTCTAAGATATCCATTTGTTCACAAGAACATGATGAATGTGATGATTATGTGACGCTCATCATCATTCTCACTTATGAACGCGTGCCTGACAAACACTTCCGTTCTACATGCAAACAAGCTAGAATGAATATCTCCTAGATATCTAATACAGGGGACCGAGTCTGAGTTATTAGTATCTTCGTGGTATAAGTTAGAACCCATGGATGGCCATTCCTGAGATCCGGAAAGTCTAAACCTTGTCTGTGGTATTCCGAGTAGGATCTGGGAAGGGATGGCTGTGACGAACTTCAAACTCGCGAGTGCTGGGCGTAGTGACAGACGCAAAAGGAGGGTGAATCCTATTCCAGTATGATCGAGACCCTCAGATGATTAGTCGTGCCATGACAGAGCATTTGGACCTTTTTCACAAGAGGATGGGATGTAGCCATTGACAACAGTGATGCCCTTACAGAAAGCTTGCCATGGAAAGGAGTAAGACTGATTGGATGAAGATAGCAGGAAAGCAGAGGCTCAGAGGAACGAAAGCATCTCTATACGCTTATCTAAATTTCTCACCAATGAATTACATAAGTACCACTATCCTATTTTATATTTTATTTATTTTC
>NC_029790.2:109365979-109395693 GCF_000816755.2 Arachis ipaensis | reverse complement strand
CCTCCAGATGATTAGCCGTGCCGTGACAGAGCATTTGGACCTTTTTCACAAGAGGATGGGATGTAGCCATTGACAACAGTGATGCCCTTACAGAAAGCTTGCCATGGAAAGGAGTAAGACTGATTGGATGAAGATAGCAGGAAAGCAGAGGCTCAGAGGAACGAAAGCATCTCTATACGCTTATCTGAAATTCCCACCAATGAATTACATAAGTATTTCTATCTTTATTTTCTGTTTATTTATTATTTATTTTCGAAAACTCCATAACCATTTGATATCTGCCTGACTGAGATTTATAAGATGACCATAGCTTGCTTCATACCAACAATCTCCGTGGGATCGACCCTTACTCACGTAAGGTTTTATTACTTGGACGACCCAGTGCACTTGCTGGTTAGTTATGCGAAGTTGTGAAGTTATGTTTGGACCATGGTTCTGTGCATTCGTTTTTGGTGCCATTGCCAGGGAAGGAATGAACAAATAATTTTACAACCTAATCTGAGTAGCAATTTCGCATACCAACATTCAAGCTCCTCTAGTTGCAATTTCATGGCTATACCCGCCTTGGTGATGTCCATGTTACACTACTTCACCGCCCAGTAGGCTTTATGCTCAATTTTCACTGGAAGGTGGCATGCGTTACCATAGACGATCCAAAAGGGACTCATCCCTAACGGGGCCTTATAGGCCGTCCCATATGCCCATAGTGCATCTCCCAACCGAGAGCTCCAATCCTTCCTTTGTAGATTTACCACTTTCTCCAAAATTCGCTTGATCTCCCGGTTGGACACCTCCACTTGCTCATTTGTTTAGGGGTGATAGGCAGTGGAAACCTTGTGTACTATCCCATAGCGGCACACAATATTATTTCTAATGAAAGAAATCACGGCATTAGCGTCATCAAGGCGGGTAGGTATCGCTTCCACCCACTTTGAAACGTAGTCAACTGACAACAGAATATACAAATACCCACTTGAGTTAGGAAATAGTCCCATAAATTCTATGCCCCATACATAAAAGATTTCACGAAATAACATTGGTTGTTGAGGCATTTCATCCCTCTGGGATGTATTTCCCGACTTCTGACATTGGTGACACGACACACAAAATTGGTTAGCATCCTTGAATAGTGTTGGCCACCAGAATCCACAATCCAAAACTTTTTTAGCCGTCTGTTGTGAGCCAAAGTGGCCACCACACTCGGATGAATGGCAAGACTCAAGAATGGGTTGGATTTCAGATTCTGGGACACATCTACGAATTACTTGGTCTATTCCCCTCCTCCACAAGTGAGGGTCATCTAAAATGTAATATTTGGAATCACTCCTCAACTTATCCCTTTGGTGTTTTGAAAAGTTGGGAGGGAAAATCTTAGCAACCAAGTAGTTCACCATAGGAGCAAACCAAGGAAAACTATCCGAAACAGCATGCAAACTATCCAAAGGGAATGGGTCATCAATTGGAAATGGATCATATTTGAGATTCTTGAGGCGGCTTAGATGGTCCGCAACTAGATTTTGTGTTCCACTTCGATCTCTAATCTCAATGTCAAACTCTTGCAAAAGCAAGATCCAACGTATGAGCCTAGGTTTCGACTCATTCTTTGTCAACAAATATTTTAAAGCTGCATGATCTGTATATACCACTATTTTAGAGCCTAGCAAGTAAGATCTAAATCTATCCAAAGCATGAACAATGGCTAAAAGCTCTTTTTCACTAGTGATATAATTGGATTGTGCTGCATCCAATGTCTTTGAGGAGTAAGTAATGATATAAGGGAGTTTACCATCGCGCTGTGCAAGCGCAGCACCTACGACATGATTTGATGCATCGCACATGATCTCGAATGGCTGCGTCCAGTCTGGGCCCCTCACAATTGGTGATGTGGTAAGAGCTCTCGTCAACTCCTCAAATGCTTCCACACAAGCACTATGAAACTCAAAGTCCACGTCCTTTTGGAGTAGGCACGACATTGGCAATGCAATCTTGCTAAAATTCTTGATAAAGCGCCTATAGAATCCTGCATGCCCCAAAAAGGAACGAACCTCCCTCACAGATGATGGGTGAGGTAAACTGGTAATAACATCAACCTTGGCCGGGTCCACAGAAATGCCCTTATCAGAAACTACGTTTCCTAAAACTATGCCTTGTCTCACCATGAAGTGACATTTTTCAAAATTTAGGACATGGTTAGTGTCATCACACCTAGCTAAGACTTTGGCCAAGTTCTCTAAACAACTATCAAATGAAATCCCATACACACTAAAGTCATCCATAAAGACTTCCAGACAACTCTCCATTAGATCGAAAACGACACTAGTCATTCGCCGCTAAAAAGTGGCAGGTGCATTGCATAGCCCAAATGGCATCCTTTTGTAAGCAAAGGTGCCAAAGGGACAAGTAAATGTGGTCTTCTCCTGATTTTCAGGAGCAATGTGAATCTGGAAGTAACCAGTAAAACCATCAAGAAAGCAATAATGGGATTTACCCGCAAGTCGGTCTAACATCTGGTCAATGAATGGCAAAGAGTAGTGGTCTTTCCTTGTTGCGGCATTCAACCTTCTATAAGCGATGCACACCCGCCAAGCATGTTGCACTCTTGTGGTGACCACTTCACCATCTTCCTTCTTAACGGCAGTGATGCCCGATTTCTTTGGGACAACTTGGACCGGACTCACCCTTTCACTATCAGAAATCGGATATATAATACCCGCATCAAGTAGTCTTGTAACTTTCTTTTTCACCACATCAAGGATAGTGGGGTTGAGTCTTCTTTGGGGTTGTCTAACCGGCCGAGCTCCCTCTTGGAGGAAGATACGATGCATGCACATACGTGGGTCAATTCCCACGATGTCGGCCAAGCTCCAACCGATTGCTTTCTTGTGCCTCCTTAGGACTTCTAGGAGCTTCTCCTCTTCTTGGCTAGAGAGCTCACTAGCAATAATGACCGAAAAATTTTGATTTTCCCCAAGGAATGCATACTTCAAATGAGATGGAAGAGGCTTCAATTCACTTTTTACCTCAAGTTGAGGTTCCTTTTCACCAAGCTCATGGGATTCATTCTCAACAACTTTCTCTTGTTCACCCTCATGGCCATCCTTCTCATCAACAATAGGGTAGTGCAACTTGTTGTGATCTTCTCTTTGCACCTCTGGTACTACCTCATCAATTACATCACATTGGAGGATGGAATGCTCTTCGGGTGGGTGTTTCATGGCTTCTTCCAAGTTGAACTTGGTTGTCTTATCCCCGACCTCAAAGGAGTATGTGCCGGTGAAGGCATCCAATTTGAACTTAGAAGTCTTCAAGAAGGGTCTACCAAGTAGAACGGAGGAAGAACTTCTATTCTCTGTTGGAGGCATTTCAAGGATATAGAAATCAACTGAAAATACCAAGTCTTTGATTGCCACAAGTACATCTTCAGCTATCCCCATTACAGTGATCACACTCTTATTGGCTAAGGCAAACTTGGCGGCCGACCTTTTCAATGGAGCTAGATTCAACCTTGCAAATATGGAAAATGGCATGATGCTTACACAAGGCTCCAAGTCACACATACAGTCATGAAAGGTAACTCCACCAATACGACAAGACACCAAACATGGTCCAGGGTCACCACACTTTTCCGGAATAGGCTTTATCAAGGAAGAAATGGAACTACCCAATGACAATGTCTCCAACTCACTAATCCTATCTTTGTGTGTGCACAAGTCTTTTAAAAAATTTTGCATACTTCGGAATTTGTTGAATGGCATCAAGAAGTGGGATAGTTACCTCAACTTTCTTGAATACTTGAAGCATGTTCAAATCAAACTCCGGAGTTTTCTTGGATTTCTTTATCATGGAATGGAATGGGATAGGAATGGATTCATCCATTGTAGCCTTCCTCTTGGGCTCCTTGGGACTCACTTCTTCCTCCTCTTGCTTTGTGTCCACCTCCTCTTATTTATGTGGAGCTTCAACAACCACTTCCTCCTCATGAATGTCTTCCAAAACCCTAGGAGGTATCTCCTCCAATGTAGTCCCCGACCGTAGTGTAATGGCATTGAGACCGCCCTTTGGGTTTGGAAGGAGTTTGGATGGAAGGTTAGAAGAGCTTGAGGGTTGGTTGGTATTGTTAGAAGAGGGTAAAACCAACTTTGAGATCATCTCGGTGAGGTTGGACAATTGAGCGGTTATGGCGCCAAATTGAGCCTTGTTGTTCTCTTCATGTTTTTCCATAATAGCTCTAAGTTCATCAACTTGGTTGGTAGAAGGGGAAGAGGGTTGGTTGGTTTGGTGTGGTGCTTGGTATCTAGGGTAGTTGTTTTGGTTTTGATGAGGTGCTTGGTTAGGGTGATTTTGGTTGGCTTGATGGTTGTTGTTGTTATGGTATTCGGATGAAGATTGGTGGTTATTGTTGTGGTGAGAAGAAGAGTTGTTCCATCTTTGATTTTGATTGCTCCCTTGTGCATTATCCTTCCACCCTTGGTTAGAATTATTTCCATGAGAGTAGTTGTTTTGGCCTTGGTTTTGATAGGGTGGACGGTTGTTGTGGTTCACATTGGCTACCGTAAGGGCATAGTCCTCTTGTATTTGATGGCATTGGTCGGTGTAATATGCGGTGCTAGCACATAAACCACATATTCTAGGAGGCCCTTTGGGTTGGAGGATTTGGGTTGGGGCTTGAATGGGTTGGGTGGCTTGGGTGGAGTGAAATGCCTTTTGCTCCTTGTGCATCTCCGTGAGGATAGTAGTCATGTCTCCAAGCACTTTGGTCAAGCTTGATTCGGAAGGTGATGCTTCCACCACACCCTTGAGGGGGTTGTTCCTCACCCTTGAATGTTGTGTAGCCTCGACGACATCATTTATCAATCTCCAAGCTTCCGTCGCCGTCTTGTTCCTAGAAAGGGAACCACCACTAGATGCCGTGAGCAATCTTCTATCCGCTTCTAAGAGACCTCCGGTGAAATAACTAATAAGCAAGCGAGTTTCCAATCCAAGGTGTGGACAAGCTTCCAATAGCCTTCTAAATCGGGTCCAATACTCATACAAGCTCTTTTTGGTCCCTTTGCATTATACCAGAGATTTCCTTTCGGACATAGTCGGTCTTCTCAGGCGGAAAGAATTTGTCTAGAAACTCTCTTCTCAAGAAATCTCAATTGGTTACCACTTCATCCGGTTGGTAGTAGAACCACTCTTTTGCTTGTTCCTCAAGAGAGAAAGGGAAAGCAAGCACCATAATAGCAATCTCATCGGCTCCATCCCTGTGAGCTGTGGAGCAAGCAACTTAAAAATCTCTCAGATGTCTGATGGGGTCTTGACCCGGAAGCCCATGATACTTGGGAAGCAAATTAATCAAGCTACTCTTCAACTCAAAGTTTGGATTAAGATTAGGATATCTTGCTTGCAATGGTTGAAGATTAATATCCGGAGCCCCTTGTTCATGCAAGGTGATTCGGCGTGGCTCCGTCATGTATTGTTCACCTGTAGGATGCAAAGAAGTATTAGTGGTACCAACAGAAGAATAAGAAGTTGCGGACTCCAAGTCACTCTCGGGCCCGTCTAGTGATTCGGTATGCTCCTCAAAAGAGGCCGAAGCACTAGCCGTATAGTCCAACCGCCGCCTAGCTTGCCGAATGTGTAACAAAATTCTTTCAATTTCTAAATCAAGCTCGACTAAGCTAGCGTTTGGTTGGGAACGAGTCATCAAACTTGGGAGTCATAGCTCATGTATGTAAAAATAAAGAAATCTAAACTAAAAACAAGATACCAAAATCAAGTAAACTAACTACACTATCCACAAATTCACATAACCAACATTAAGGCATATGTTGCAACCATTCCCCGGAAATGGCGCCAAAAATTTGATAGAAGAACTATTGTTGGTCAAGAATTTCACAAAATATTTCCATTGCAAGTATAGCACTCAACCAACAAAGAACTCTCCATCAAATTTTAAAGGATTTGGTTGTCACAAAGTTCAACCCCAATAAAAGTTTAACCGAAGTATTCAAACCTCGGGTCGTCTCACAAGGAATGGGCAAACATGTGCATCAACATTGGTTAGAAATCCGGGGTTGGAAGTCATGATAAAAAATTTAAACTAATAGACTTAACATGAAATGAAACTTAAAGTACAAGAAACTAAATCAAGTAACTAAAGCAAGATATGAGCAATTTCAATCTAACAAGAGAACATATAATCTACTTTCACTCTAGCATTAAGCAATTAACTAAGACAAGAATCAAGAAATTGAGATTTTTGGTTTTCAAATGTGAATAATAAAAGGAACTCTTGGCTAAGCATAGGAATTGGGGTCACCATCCTTGTCTACAACCATAATTTGACAATTATGAGGAACCAAACTCACTAATTCTACCTCCAAAAGCTTTAAGTTCATAATATCTACTCCTAAGCTTGAGGTATGTCAAGTGGCTTGATCAATCTCAACCCATAAGTCCCAACCTATCTACTAATGAGATTAGTAGTGGGTTAGTGTCAATGGGTATCAACTTGACCACTAAAGGTTCTCCAATCACCAATTCAATGAGACCCAATGACTCAAGGTCACCCAATTCTCATAGCCTAAGCCAAGAGTAAAGAGAACTACTCCATAATCAAAGGAAATATTTCATCAAACACATGGAATGCATTAATAAAAGACATATTCAAATTGCAATTAAATTGGAAATTAAAATTACCCACTAACAATTATCATTAAAGAACAACTCAAACAACATCATTAATCATGGAAAACATCATTACATTAATAGAAATTCAAGATCCACAAAGTTCATACAATGGGAAGAAAATGGGAAATAACAAGTAAACATAAACCAACACAAGATCTAAGTAAAAGTATACTAGAGAATTCAAATTAAGTAATCAAAACTAGAAATTAACAAAACCCAATTCAGAAATTCAACAATGGAAGATCAAATCAAACTAGATCTAGAGAAGAATAAGGGTTTCTCTTTCTAGAAGAACAAGAACAAAAAACTAGCCAAAATTATGTCTAAGTGTGTAATGAATGATCCCCTCTTTCCCCTTGGTTCCTTGGGGCTTTTGCATGCAGCAGCAGCTTGAATTTGGGCCTGAAGAACCTCAGAAATTGCCAGCCACGAGTTCTTTAATGAGGTCACGTGCTGAACGTATGCGTGCGCGTCGCTGAACTTGCAATCCACGCGTACGCGCAAGGCACGCATGCGCGTCGATGGAATTTTCTCCAATGTACGCGAATGCGCCGATTTGAGAGCGCCACGCTGAGCCATGCTCCTACGCGTGTGCGTCAGTGGCACTTCTCCAAAGCTCCATTTTTTCATGTTCCTTCCACTTGTGCATGCTCTCTTTCCATCTTCTAGACCAATCTTGCCCTATAAACTCTGAAATCACTTAACAAATGCATCACGGCATTGAATGGTGATAGAAGAGATTAAAATATAGCATTTTAAGGGTCAAATGAGCATGTTTTCAACCATGAGGCAAAATAGGGAAGGAAACACAAAACCATGCATTTTGTATGGATAAGTGCGGAAAGTATTGACAAAATCCCCTAAAATCAACACAAGATAAACCACAAAATTGGGGTTTATCACACCCCCATGTTGTAAAGCGTTGCTAATGCCATAGAGAAACATTAGTACAACTAACGCCAGCGACACCCCTAAAGCATGATTTGGCCCACTTTGAAGTGTTAGTAATGCCTAATTTAAAAAGCGTCACTTCAACTAACGGCTAACTTCACAAGCCACCCCTAGAGCCCTCAATTTGGTTCAATTATTTCACTCAAGGTTCACTCAAAATTCATGCAAACAAGCCCATAATTGCCAACTAATCAAGGCCACAAGAATCATCTAGAAGTAGTTAGGAATTTTGCATTTAATTGTAATTTGAATTTCATTTGAATTTGTAATTTAGGATAGTCTATGAATAGGGTACACTCTACACTTACACATAGACCACCTAGAGGGGAGTCTTCGGACCCTCTCCTGACTCTCATTCTTCCTTTCCATTTTCTTTCTTAGACACTTTTGTAATTTTCTTTGGTTATGAGTTTCTAATTCTCTTCATTAGGGAGAGGAGCTCTGTTGAATTATAATGAATTGATGTTTGTTTTCTTCTCTTCTTAATTCAATCTTTGTTTATCTAAGAGAGAGTTTTTGCTCTTCACAGATTCAATTCTATCCGAAGAGGGATTGAATCTATTTGAATTCTATGGGAACATTGGAAAAGGAATCATAGCAATTTAGTTTGAAACTCTACTCTCACAATTCCTTTTATTTTGATTCAGAACCTGATATGTGACATATAATCAATCTGAATTAGGATCTTAAGAGTTGTGTGGCTTGGGATCAGTATTTATGCTTCACCTCTTTTCATGAGATTGGATCAAGGAATTAGCATTTGATCATGTTTAAATAAATTGAATTACCAAGGAATTGAAATTTAGTCAGTTATGATCTGCCAGAGATCTAACATTGCATGATTAAGAGGGAAGTGAGGATCATTAATTCAGGAAGATTCAACATCTCCAATCTCTAATGTCTCATATTCTTAATTCTTGCTATTTGCCTTATAGTCATTCATATCTGGAATTTAATTTAATCACTTTACATTCATGTCAATTATTTTTTTTCTTCTTTTTTGCTTTCATTTAATTTCACGTCATCTAAATTTCTTGTTTGATCATCACCAAATTATGACAGTCTAACTAGAAGAATCAATTAACTATTGCTTGCTTAATCCGTTAATCCTCGTGGGATCAACATTCACTTACCGTGAGTTTATTACTTGACACGACCTAGTGCACTTGCCGGTAGTTCTACGGAATATTGAATCGTAAATTCCATATCACGCGTACGCATACATATCAGATTCTCAAAAAGGTGATATGCTGCAGAAACTCAATTTTTTACCAATAACTTCAAATGCGCATAACTTTTTCGTTAAAAATCATTTTTCAACTATTATTGAATTGTTGGAAAGATCATTAAATAAGTTTTCATAAATATCATATTTCGTTGAATTTCCTACTCCGAGGACCGAGTTACGGCCCGCCGAAGTTGGCCAAAAACCAGTGTTTACCCAAAAATAGAATTTTCTAAATTCCAAAAGGTTCACAAGCCACCTCCATTTTTACATCAAAATAATGCCTCCCAACTATCCCAATTGACTCCTTTACTATCAACCAAGTTTAAACCTACTTAATTTACACATTACAACTCTAAATAATCATTTTCACATCTCAAATACTCAATTCCTCTATTCCAACAATTCATTACCAAATTCCATATGCTCAATTACATAATCATCATTTCAATTTCATACATAAACATTCAATACATTCTATCAATTTACCAGCTTACCTTTCACAGCCTCCAGCCCTAAATTCACGGTCTCTAGCCCAATATTCATAAATTCAACTCATAGATATCAACAATATCACTATGATAAATTAAACCACAATCTCAATCATTAACATCCATTCTATCATAGCATTCACACTAAACCAACAATAACCAACCACACCAACAAAAATCGAATTTAACAATTAATCATTTACAACATTCAATTCTATCCAATCACACAACCAATCTTATTCATAGGGGTATCTAGCCTAGGACTACATGTCACATTACATGGTATTTTAATAAAACTTAAACTGTATCTTAATGTCGACGGTTCCAAACCCTCAACTCTTGAATTCCACCAAGTTTAAGCTCCAAGTTCACCTCTGTCAAGCTCAAGCACCACCAATGATTAACTTAATGTCTCTAATACTCAATCTACACTATCCTCACATAACATACACAATATTCAATTGCTAGGGCTTCATAAAAGTTTATGAACATATGGGAAAAGTAGATCTTATCTTTACTCACTAAAATTAGTGATGGAACTTAGCTAGAACTCAAGTTAGAACTTCTCCTAAATACAAGAATCACCAAGTTTCATGAACACACAAGCCAAAAACGTGTTTTTCATAAGGAAATAAAAATTGCAGCTTTGTGAGGGAGATGCTTACCACAATTTTTAGATAGAATTGGAAGGGAGGAGACAGGCTTCGCGTGGCCGGAAACAGTGCGGCGATCAGAGCTCTGGAAAAAAAGCTATGAGTAATTGAAAATCAAGGAAGTTAGGGTTTCTCACTCTCTTATCTCCTTCACTTCTCTTCAGCGTGGAACACAAAGGAAAAGGGAGGAAGTGGCTGAACTTGTATCCATTGTTGGAGTTATATATGTGGACTTGGGCTCACTTGGGCCCGGTTCACTCGTTTTAGCCTGTTAGCTCAATTTTGGGCCAAAATATTTAAGATTAGTGCTTTAATTCGTATTCCAATTATTTCTACTTCCCAAATTATAAATTTTAGTTTCTTAACATTCTTCACTCATAATTAATAGTCTCACTTGTAGTGCCGGACAGACTTAAGCCTGTATTGCTGGTTAAATTATCAATATGCATTTTTACGCATTTTTCTATAAAAAATTATATTTTTCCACTGAAAAAATTTCTCCGAATCCAAATATCATCGTTAAAATTTCAAATTTCTAAGTTTTAATTTTCGACCCCATCCGAGCGCGTTTTAACTATTTTAATTGAATGATTAATTATCTAATTAATCTTTTTATAATTTTTTCAGATCTTACACAGGGAATGTTGAGGAAGCCCATGTAGCTTGGAATAGCCCATGTATAACTTGGGTGAAAAAGAGGCTTGGATGTGGGAGAAGCTTTCCTGGACATTTAACATTGCATAAAGAAACACTTAACATGGACTATCCATATTAAACGTGTGAGACACAAGGAGGAGGGGGAGCCATTGGGCACAAGTTGAACGTTTAACATGGCTGTCCCATGTTAAACGTCTACGATACATAGAGAAGAAGAACTTGTTGGCTTTTGGCCCAACGTTTAACTTGGACCTCCCATGTTTAACTTGTGCGATCTTAACGAGGGAGAAGCCACTTGCCTTTGGCCCAACGTTTAACTTAGCTGATACAAGTTAAACATGTGCGATGTTGGGTGCTGGGAAGCTCCTGGTTTTTTGCCCAACATTTAACTTGGATGGTGCATGTTAAACATGGATGCATGCATGGGTGAGAATGTGTTTGGCCGTGCAATATGGCTTCTCCATGTTAAACGTTCTTGAAGAAAAATGACTTTTCTGGTTCTCTGTTTCCTCTGTTTTCTTTCTCATTTGACTTTAATTTGTGATTTGAGCTTTTCTTTGGGTTTTCTTTTGTTTATTAGGCAATTCTTTAATAATCCTCTAGAAAACATATAAAAAAAAAGTACTCAAAGTATCTTGATAAAAATATAAGAGAATTAATGAGGAATCACCATCTTTAGTAACATAATTCACTAGAAAACTATCGAATAATGCTCATGCATCACAACACTAAACTTAGGTCTTTGCTTGTCCTCAAGCAAAGAAAGAGAAAAGAATAGAGTTGAGTTTAATAAGAGAGAGTTGCATCTTCTTCCCAGTTCATATCCCTGTAACTAATGGGGTTTGATGGCCTTGTAGTTAGGCTTCTATATTCTTTAGTGGACCTTGAAATCCTAAGGTTAATGATTCCTTGAAACTTAGTTCGGATGATATTATGAGATATTCCCTTTTGGTTTTACTTGATCCTTGAATCCTTCAGTGCTTAATTGGAGAGGAGAGATTTTGCTTTATTTATTAACTCTTAGTCCTTGAAACTTTCTCTTCTCTCTTTTCTTTTTCTCATCTCAATTCAATGATAGGTCTAGAGATCTCATAATACTTCTCTAAACCATTACTTATGCAGAATCAATTTCTCCTCTTTCATTCAAGATCATTTACTTTCCACTATCCATAGCAACAACCACAAGTTATTGACCACCACTATGTATAAGAGGATTTTCTTTTAGTGATTTAACACTCCTTTATTATTCTCAAATCATAATTGTGAACATTGATTACTCGAGGGAAATTACAATGACAAGCTTTTAAAGGAAAAGTTAAAGATAATAAATAAGAACATAATGCATGAAATAAATAAGAAAAAGGATAAAAGAAAGGAAAGATAAAAAGACAAGGAAAGAAAGTAAGAAACTAAAGCACCTTATTCATCAGCATCATCTCCATCATCATCTTCTAGGCTATGTAGAGAATAGCTTCCAACATCAAACTTAGAGTAGTTTCTTGTCCTCAAGTAATAGAGAAGAACAGTGGTGATGGACTTAAGAGTAATCATGATTATCAAGTGAAAGTGCATAAATGATGCAAAAGCTTATTCAAATACAATGAAGGAGATGAAAAACAAAACAAAAATAATGACAGAACAGGGTAAAATAAACAAGTGGGTAATGTAGTTGCCTGGGGGTGGAGCTTGCACGGGTGAAGTATAGCAACACCAAATGTAGTGTGACACAATCAGTGGGAGGTTGGGCCAAGGACCCAGTGACATGAAAGCATCATGTTGGTGTAGCAACACCAAACTTAGCCCATGAAGTACATACACAGCATGAAGCAAAAGAAAAAAAGAAAGGGAAAAAGAAGTTACCTAAAGTTAGGTTGCTTCCCAACAAGTGCTTCTTTAACGTCACTAGCTTAATGATGCAGCTCCTCTTAAGTAAGCCTATAAACTGTTCTTTGATGATCAATTTCCCCTCCTAAATAATGCTTCAACCTTTTGGCCATTGACAGTGAATGTTCTTACTAAAGTTTCTTCCATGATTTCAATGTGACCATAGGGAGAAACCTTGGTGACAGTGAAAGGTCCAGACCATCTAGACTTGAGCTTTCTTAGGAAGATCTTGAGTCTTAAATTGAATAAGAGGACTCTTTGGCCAGGTTCAAAGGTCCTTGCAGAAATCCTCTTATCATGCCACATCTTTGTCTTCTCCTTGTAGAGCATGGCATATCATATAGCTCAATTCTAAACTCATGAAGCTCATTAAGCTGAAGTAGTCTCTTATCCCTCAAAGCTTTGATATCAAAATTTAGAAATCTGGTAGCCCAATAAGCCTTGTACTTTAACTCTACTGGTAAGTGACATGATTTGCCATAGATAAGTTGGTATGATGACATGCCAATAGAGGTCTTAAAGGCTATTGGTGCGCAAAATTAGAACTCGCACAACTGAACTGGCAAGTGTACTGGGTCATCCAAGTAATAACTCAGGTGAGTGAGGGTCGAATCCCATGAGGATTGCAGGATTGAGCAAGCTGTGGTTATCCTACAGATCTTTGTTAGGCGAATATAAAACGCAGTTGTTGTTGAATGCGCATAAACTAATTTGAGAAAACAATAAAGAAATAACAGAGAAACAATAATGAGAAATCAATTAAGGCTTTGGAGATGCTTTATCTTTTTTTATTAACTTTTCTTACTGATTACTTCAATAATGAATGATTCATTTAATGGCAAAGCTATAAGTGATTAACTCATGTCCTCTCATCAAGTTAATCTCCCTTAAACCATAGAGAAACACCATAATTAAGTAACTCATATCATCTCATCAAGTTAGCTTATGGTGACTCACTATAGCCTAGGATGAAGCCCGTACAATTCACTCTCCTTTTGTTGATCCTACTTAAAACGCCACAGACAAGATCGGATCTTCCATATCAGAGAATGATGCTTTATGATTCTAGCCTTAATGCCACAGAGACCTCATTTACCCATGACTAACGAGATTTTATGTCACGTATCCCAATTAGCCCAGGTACTCTCTTGGAACCTGTGATGCAGTCTCAAGCTGTAGCTCAATACTATCCGGATCAGGACTCGCATAAACTCATGAAAGGGGTCACACTTCCGTTCCACCCCAGATTCATAAGGATGATGAAAATACATCATAGAATAGAATCAAACATATATTGAAATAGAAACAGTAATATTATTAATCCATAGGAATCAGCAGAGCTCCTAACATTAACCTAGGAGATTAGTTGCTCATACTTTACAGAAAATAATGTATGATATGTTCTGAGGGGCTGCCCATCCTAAACATGGGTGATCTTTGCATATATATACTATTCTAATAATTAAAAATTACAAAAGTGAAATAAACTAAGCAGAAAGGTGCAAAAATCCACTTCTGGGCCCACTTGGTGAGTGTTTGGGCTGAGCTGGCGTCTAACTTGGATGAGTGGGTATTGAACACCCACTAGGGGGTAAGATGCACTGCCTTGAGCTCCCTTGGGAGCATTGAATGCTAGTTTTAGGCGTTCAATGCTGGCCTTAGTCCTCTTGGGGCATTGAACGCCAGAAAGGGGATAGTTTGGGTGTTCAACACCCAATTTAGACAGTCCAATCCAAAGAAAAGTATAGACCATTATATATTTCTGGAAAGCCCTAGAAGTTAGCTTTCCAACGTAGTTGAGAGCACATCAATTGGACTTTTGTAGCTCTAGAAATTCTCGTTTGAATGCATAGAAGTCAGAATCTGATAGCATCTGCTATGCTTTCCTTGCCTTTGAATCAAACTTTGCCAAAACTTGCCAAAACTTGCCAAATTCACCCAAAAATTACCTAAAATCATAAGAGCACAAAAGCTCAAATTAGTATCCAAAAAGTGAATTTTCCATTAAAACCTACTAAAACATAATAAAACTTAACAAAATATACTAAAAATAGTAGGAAATTAGCATCAAAAGTATATAAAATATCCGCTCATCAACTATTCTATACGCCCACAAAGCATCGTCAAGTTTTCTGGCCCAATCCTTCCTTGAAGCTCCCACAATTTTCTTGAGAATTTGTTTAAGCTCTCTGTTGAAAACTTTCACTTGGCCACTTGTTTGGGGATGGTATGGAGTAGCCACCCTGTGCTTCACTCCATACTTGAGGAGGAGAGTGTCAAGCTGCTTATTGTAAAAGTGACTTTCTCCATTATTGATCAAGGTTCTAGAAACACCGAACCTATTGAAGATATTTTTCTTAAGGAAGTTGAGCACCAATTTAGAATCATTAGTTGGTAATGCCACTGCCTCTATCCATTTAGAAACATAATCTACAGCTATTAGAATGTAATTGTTGGAGTATGAGGGCAGAAAGGATCCCATGAAGTTAATCTCCCATATATCAAACAATTTCACTCCTAGAATAAGATTTTATGGCATTTTATTTTTCTGGGGGAGGCTCCCTGTTTGTTGGCAATGGTCATAATTGATAACAAACTCCCTTGCCTCCTTAAAGATGGTAAGCCAATATAAGCTACATTGGAGAACTTTGTGACAGTTCTATCTCCACCAAAATGGCCACCATATTCAGAACCATGGCAATGCCACAGCACCTCTTGAGTCTTTTCATCCAGGATGCATCTTCGGATTATGCTATCCGAACATATTTTAAATAAATAAGGATCATCCCAAAGGAAGTATCTAGAATCATACTGAAACTTCTTTTTTTGGTGCCAGTTGATTCTTTTGGAATGATCTTCCCTGCCTTGTAGGTCACTGATGAGCGGATAATTTATACGCTTTTTCGCATTGTTTTTAGTATGTTTTTAGTATATTTTAGTTGGTTTTTATTATATTTTTATTAGTTTTTAAATAAAAATTACTCTTCTGGACTTTACTATGAGTTTGTGTGTTTTTCTATGATTTCAGATATTTTCTGGCTGAAATTGAGGGACCTGAGCAAAAATCTGATTCAGAGGCTGAAAAAGGACTGCAGATGCTATTGGATTCTGACCTCCCTACACTCGAAGTGGATTTTCTGGAGTTACAGAGGCCCAATTTCCGCGCTCTTAATTTCGTTGGAAAGTAGACATTCTGGGCTTTCCAGCAATATATAATAGTCTATACTTTGCCCGAGATTTGATGGCCCAAACAGGCGTTCCAAGTCAGCTCAAGAATTCTGGCGTTTAACGCCAGAACTGGCACAAAAGCTGGAGTTAAACGCCCAAACTGGCACAAAAGCTGGCGTTTAACTCCAAGAAAAGTCTCTACACATGGAAGCTTCAATGCTCAGCCCAAGCACACATCAAGTGGGCTCGGAAGAAGATTTCTGCATTAATTACCTATTTCTGTAACCCTTTTGCTATTGTATTTTCATCTTTTGATCATGTTGGAATCATGTTTTGATGATTGAACCCTGTTTGGGAGGATGGCCATTCGGCCATGCCTAGACCTTTTGTTCTTATGTATTTTTAACGGTGGAGTTTCTACACACCATAGATTAAGGTGTGGAGCTCTGCTGTTCTTCATAAATTAATACAAGTACTATTGTTTTTCTATTCAACTCAAGTCTATTTCTTCTCCAAGATATTCATTCGCACCCAAGAACATGATGAATGTGATGATTATGTGACACTCATCACCATTCTTACCTATGAACGTGTGACAGACAACCACTTTCGTTCTACATGCAAACAAGCTTGAATGTGTATCTCTTGGGTTTCTAATCTAAAATTAGAACCTTCGTGGTATAGGCTAGAATTATTGGCGGCCATTCCTGAGATCCGGAACGTCTAAACCTTGTCTGTGGTATTCTGAGTAGGATCTGGGAAGAGATGACTGTGACGAGCTTCAAACTCGCGAGTGTTGGGCGTGTGACAGATGCAAAAGGATCAATGGATCCTATTCCAACATGATCGAGAATCGACAGATGATTAGCCGTGCGATGACAGCGTGCATAGAATATTTTCACTGAGAGGACGGGAAGTAGCCATTGACAACGGTGATGTCCAACATAAAGCTTTCCATGGAAAGGAGTATGAATGATTGGAAGAAGGCAATAGGAAAGCAGAGGTTCGAGAGGAACAAAGCATCTTCATACGCTTATCTGAAATTCCTATCAATGAATTACATAAGTATCTCTATCTCTATCTTTATTTTATATTTTATTCATATTTTAATTATCAATCCTCCATAACTATTTGAATCTTCCTAACTGAGATTTACAAGATGACCATATCTTGCTTCAAGCTGACAATCTCCGTGGGATCGACCCTTACTCACGTAAGGTATTACTTGGACGACTCAGTGCACTTGCTGGTTAGTTGTGCGGAATTGTGACAAAGTGTGATTCACGTTTGAGAGCTCCAAGTCTTTGGCGCCATTGTTGATGATCACAATTTCGTGCACCAAGTTTTTGGCGCCATTGCCGGGTATTGTTCGAGTTTGGACAACTGACGGTTCATCTTGTTGCTTAGATTAGGTAATTTTATTTAATGTTTAAGCTTTTTACTTTTTATTTTCGAAAAATTTTTTCAAAAATACAAAAAAAAATTTCTATTTTATTCTTCAGAGTTTTTAAGAATGAATTCTAGAGTTTCATGATAATTTGTTGAAGTCTGGCTGGCTGTGAAGCCATGTCTAATCTTTTGGATCGAGGTTTCAACTTATCATCACAAGAGCTTGTTGATTTCTATCAATTTTGCTGTTGAAAGTAATGATCTGCTAAAACTTGGCTAGCCATTGGCCATGTCTAGTATTTTGGACCGGAGCTTTCTTTGAAAGCTTGGCTGGCTAGTAAGCCATGTCTAATTCCTGGACCGGAGTCTTAGACTAGCATTGCAATGATTCCTGGAATTCTTATTAAAAATTTTGAATCCCTTTATTTTCTTTTCCACTCAATTTTTGAAAAATCACAAAAAAATTTTATAAAATCATAAAAATCAAAAATATTTCTTATTTTAGTCTAGTGTCAATTTTTTTAGTTTGGTGTCAATTGCATGACTTTCTTCTTCTTGCATTTTTTCGAATATATGCATTTTGTTCTTCATTAATCTTCAAGTTGTTCTTGATGATTTCATTGCTCTGATCTTTAAATTCTCTTATTTTGTGTGTTTTGTTATTTCTCATATGCATTTTCAAATTGTTATAGTCTTTAGTATACAAAGTTCTAAGTTTGGTGTCCTGCATGCATTGCTTATTTGATCTTAGTTTTTCATGAATTAGTTGCATTTTAGTTGTTTCTCATTATTAAAAATTCAAAAAAAATTTCAAAACTATGTCTTTTCAAGTCAATAATACAGAGAATTGAAGATTCAGAACATTCAGCAGAGGAATCAAACAGAAAAAGCTGGGCGTTCAAAACGCCCAGTGAAGAAGGAAAACTGGCATTTAAACGCCAGCCAGGGTGCCTGGCTGGGCGTTAAACGCCCAAAAAGGTAGGATTTTGGGCGTTAAACACCAGAATGGATGCCATTCTGGGCATTTAACGCCAGGAGGACACTAGAGGGAAGATTTTGTTTTTAATTCAAATCTTTTTCAAATTTTCATAATTTTTCAAAATCAAATATTTTTCAAATCATATCTTTTCAATCATATCTCTTCAAAATTAATTTCTTTCCATTTTTTTATTTTTATTATTTTCGAAAATTGTTGCTTCAATTAATGTTTTACTTCAAAATTTTCAAGTTGTTACTTGCCTATTAAGAAAGGATCAAAATTTTAAATTCTAAGAATCATATCTTTTAATTTCTTGTTAGTCAAGTAATCAACTTTAATTTTAAAACTTTCTTTTTTTAATTTGATTTTCAATCATATCTTCTCAATCATATCTTTTTCAAAATTAATTTTCAAGCATATCTTTTTTATTTCTAATTTCAAAAATCTTTTTCAAAATCACTTAATTTCTTTCCCAACTTTAATTCTCGAAAATCATCAATCAAATTTTCAAAATTTCTTTTAATTATTTCAAAATCTTTTACTTTAATTTCAAAAATTCTTCACCTCTTCTCACATCCTTCTATTTAAAGGACTAACACTCCTCCACTATCAATAATTCGAACTCTATCCCTCTTGATAAGTTCAAATTCTTCTCTTTCTACCTTCTCCTTCTATTCTTCTTTTCCTCTGACACTTCAAGGAATCTCTATACTGTGACATAGAGGATTTCATACTTTCTTGTTCTCTTCTCTTTCATATGAGCAGGAGCAAGGACAAAAGCATTCTTGTTGAGGCTGATCCTAAACCTGAAAGGACCTTGAAGAGAAAGCTAAGAGAAGCTAAAGTACAACTCTCTGTAGAGGACCTAACAGAAATTTTCAAACAAATCAGAAGAAAGGAGTTCTTGAGATTGATACTCTGAATGCCATGCTAGCTCAGAATAAAATATTGACTCAGCAAATCAATATAATTTCTCAAAGTCTGTCTGGAATGCAAGCTGAACCAGGCAGTACTAAGGAAGCTTCATCTGAAGAAGAAGCTTATGATCCTGAGAACCCAGCAATGGAAGAGGTGAATTACATGGGAGAACCCTATAGAAACACCTATAATTCTTCATGGAGAAATCACCCAAATCTCTCATGGAAGGACCAACAGAGGCCTCAACAAGGCTTCAATAACAATAATGGTGGAAGAAACAGGTTTAGCAATAGCAAACCTTTTCCATCATCTTCTCAGCAACAGATAGAGAATTCTAAGCAGAGCCACTCTGAATTAGCAACTGTAGTCTCTGATCTAATTAAAACCACTCAAAGTTTCATGACTGAAACAAGGTCCTCTATTAAAAATTTGGAGGCACAAGTGGGTCAGCTGAGTAAGAAAGTTGTTGAATTCCCTCCTAGTACTCTTCCAAGCAATACAGAAGAGAATCCAAAAGGAGAGTGCAAGGCCATCACCATGACCCACACGGCCGAATCTGGAGAGGAGGAAGAGGCAGTGATCTCCACTAAGGAAGATCTTACTGGACGTCCACTGGCCTCCAAGGAGTTCCCTCATGAGGAACCATGGGAATCTGAGGCTCACATTGAGACCATAGAGATTCCATTGAATTTACTCCTGCCATTCATGAGCTCTGATGAGTATTCTTCCTCTGAAGAGGATGAAGATGTTACTGAAGAGCAAGTTGCTAAGTACCTTGGAGCAATCATGAAGCTAAATGCCAAGTTATTTGGTAATGAGACTTGGAAGGATGAACCTCCATTGCTCATCAAAGAACTGGATGACTTGACTAGGCAGAGATTTCCTCAAAAGAGACAGGATCCTGAAAAATTCTCAATACCTTGTACCATAGGCACCATGACCTTTGAGAAAGCTCTGTGTGACCTAGGGTCAAGCATAAACCTCATGCCTCTCTCTGTAATGGAGAAGCTAGGGACCCTTGAGGTACAAGCTGCAAGAATCTCACTAGAGATGGCAGATAATTCAAGGAAACAGGCTTATGGACTTGTAGAGGATGTCTTGGTAAAGGTTGAAGACCATTACATCCCAGCTGATTTCATAATCCTAGAGACTGGGAAGTGTATGGATGAATCCATCATCCTTGGCAGACCCTTCCTAGCCACAGCAAAAGTTGTGATTGATGTTGACAGAGGAGAATTAGTCCTTCAAGTGAATAAGGACTACCTTGTGTTTAAAGCTCAAGGATATCCCTCTGTAGTCATGGAGAAGAAACATGAAAAGCTTCTCTCAATACAGAGTCAAACAGAGCCCCCATAGTCAAACTCTAAGTTTGGTGTTGGGAGGCCACAACCAAACTTTAAGTTTGGTATTGAACCCCTACATTCAAACTCTAAGTTTGGTGTTGGGAGGTTCCAACATTGCTCTGAACATTTGTGAGGCTCCATGAGAGCCCACTGTCAAGCTATTGACATTAAAGAAGTGCTTGTTGGGAGGCAACCCAATCTTTAATTATCTATGTTAAATCTCTATTTTCTATTGTTATTTTATGTTTTCTGTAGGTTGATGATCAAGTGAAGTCACAAAAACAATTGAAAAAGCAAAAACAGAAGGAAAAACAGTATAAAAAATAGAACACCCTGGAGGAGAAGCTTACTGGCATTTAAACGCCAGTAAGGCTAGCAGAATGGGCGTTAAACGCCCAGTCTGGCACCATTTTGGGCGTTTAACGCCAGGAATGGGCAAGAAGCTGGCGTTAAATGCCAGAAATGGGCAGCAGCCTGGCGTTTAACGCCAGAATTGGCAGAAAGGAGCGTTTTGCATGCCACTTGGTGCAGGGATGAGATATCCTTGACACCTCAGGATTTGTGGACCCCACAGGATCCCCACCTACCTCATCTCTCTCTTTCTTCTTCATCAATCACCTCAATACCTCTTTCCCAAAAACCCCTCACCAATCAAATACTACCCTCTTCTCCATAATCTCTTCACCAATCCACATCCATCCATCATATAACCCCACCTACCTCACCATTCAAATTCAAACCACTTTCCCTCCCAAACCCACCCATACATGACCGAAACCCAACCCTCTCTCCACCCCTATATAAACCCATCTTCACTCCTTCATTTTCACACAACATAAACACTACTTCTCCCCCTTGGCCGAAACACTAAGCCCCTCCATCTCCTCTATTTCTTCTTCTTCTACTCTCTTATTTCTTCTTTTGCTCGAGGACGAGCAAACCTTCTAAGTTTGGTGTGGTAAAAGCTAAAGATTTTTGGTTTTTCCATAACCATTTATGGCACCAAAGGCCGAAGAAATCTCTAGAAAAAGGAAAGGGAAGGCAAAAGCTTCCACCTCCGAGTCATGGGAGATTGAGAGATTCATCTCAAGGGTGCATCAAGACCACTTCTATGAAGTTGTGGCAAAAAAAAAAGGTGATCTCTGAGGTCCCTTTCAAGAGGGAAGCCGGTTCAACTAAGAAGGCATGACCTCAAGCCCCTAGCTAGGGGATGGTTAGAGTTCATCCAACGCTCAATCATTCCCACTAGCAACCGGTCTGAAGTTACTATAGGCCGGGCTATCTTGATCCATAGCATCATGATTGGAGAGGAAGTAGAAGTTCATGAGGTTATATCCCAAGAACTCTAAAAGGTGGCGGACAAGTCCTCTACTTTGGTAAGATTAGCCTTCCCTCATCTCATTTGTCACCTCTGCAATTCGGTTGGAATTGACATAGAGGGAGACATTCTCATTGATGAGGACAAGCCCATCACTAAGAAAATGATGGAGCAAATAAGAGAACCTCACCAAGAGCATGAGGAAATTCCTCATCATGAAATCCCTTAGATGCCTCAAGGGATGCATTTTCCTCCACAAAACTATTGGGAGCAAATTAACACCTCCCTAGGAGAATTAAGTTCCAATATGGGACAACTAAGGGTGGAGCACCAAGAGCATTCCATCCTCCTCCATGAAATTAGAGAAGACCAAAGAACCATGTGAGAGGAGCAACAAAGGCAAGGAAGAGACATTGAGGAGCTCAAGCACTCCATAAGATCTTCAAGAGGAAGAACAAGCAGCCATCACTAAGGTGGACCCGTTCTTTAATTTCCTTGTTCTTTATTTTCTGTTTTTTGAAAATTATGCTTTATGTTTATCTATGTTTGTGTCTTATTACATGATCATTAGTGTCTTAGTGTCTATGTCTTAAAGCTATGAATGTCCTATGAATCCATCACCTTTCTTTAAAAAATGTTCTTAATTGAAAAAGAAAAAGAAGTACTTAAATTTTGAATTTTAAAACAGTTTAATTATTTTGATGTGGTGGCAATACTTTGTGTTTTCTGAATGAATGCTTGAACAGTGCATTTTTTTAATTTGATTGTTTATGAATGTTAAAATTGTTGGCTCTTGAAAGAATGATGAAAAAGTAGAAATGTTATTTGATAATCTGAAAAATCATAAAATTGATTCTTGAAGCAAGAAAAAGCAGTGAAAAGCTTGCGGAAAAAAAAAAGAGGCGAAAAAAAGAGAGAGAAAAAAAGAAAAAGAAAGCAGAAAAAGCCAATAGCCCTTTAAACCAAAAGGCAAGGGTAATAAAAAGGATCCAAGGCTTTGAGCATCAGTGGATAGGAGGGCCCACAGGAATAAAATCCTGGCCTAAGCGGCTAAACCAAGCTGTCCCTAACCATGTGCTTGTGGCGTGAAGGTGTCAAGTGAAAACTTGAGACTGAGCGGTTAAAGTCGAGAGAAAAGTTTCACCCAGTTATGTGTCTGTGGCATTTATGTATCCGGTGGTAATACTGGAAAACAAAATGCTTAGGGTCACGGCCAAGACTCATAAAGTAGCTGTGTTCAAGAATCAACATACTTAACTAAGAGAATCAATAACACTATCTGGATTCTGAGTTCCTATAGAAGCCAATCATTCTGAACCTCAAAGGATAAAATGAGATGCCAAAATTGTTCAGAAGTAAAAAGCTAATAGCCCCGCTCATCTAATTAATACTGATCTTCATAGATGTTTTTGGAATTTGTTGTATATTCTTTTCTTTTTATCCTATTTGATTTTTAGTTGCTTGGGGACAAGCAACAATTTAAGTTTGGTGTTGTGATGAGCGGATAATTTATACGCTTTTTGGCATTGTTTTTAGTATGTTTTTAGTATATTTTAGTTGGTTTTTATTATGTTTTTATTAGTTTTTAAATAAAAATCACTCTTTTGGACTTTACTATGAGTTTGTGTATTTTTCTGTGATTTCAGGTATTTTCTGGCTTAAATTGAGGGACCTGAGCAAAAATCTGATTCAGAGGCTGAAAAAAGACTGCAGATGCTGTTGGATTCTGACCTCTCTGCACTCAAAGTGGATTTTCTGGAGCTACAGAGGCCCAATTGGCGCGCTCTCAATTGCGTTGGAAAGTAGACATCCTGGGCTTTCCAACAATATATAATAGTCCATACTTTGCACGAGATTTGATGGCCCAAACAGGCGTTCCAAGTCAGCTCAAGAATGCTAGCGTTTAACGCCAAAACTGGCACAAAAGCTAGAGTTAAACGCCCAAACTGGCACAAAAGCTGGCATTTAACTCCAAGAAAAGTCTCTACACATGGAAGCTTTAATGCTCAGCCCAAGCACACACCAAGTGGGCCTGGAAGAAGATTTCTGCATTAATTACCTATTTCTGTAATCCTAGGCTACTAGTTTTCTATAAATAGGACCTTTTGCTATTGTATTTTCATCTTTTGATCATCTTGGAATCATGTTTTGATGATTGAACCCTCTTTGGGAGGCTGGCCATTCGGCCATGCCTAGACCTTTTGTTCTTATGTATTTTCAACGGTGGAGTTTTTACACACCACAGATTAAGGTGTGGAGCTCTGCTGTTCTTCATGAATTAATACAAGTACTATTGTTTTTCTATTCAACTCAAGTCTATTTCTTCTCCAAGATATTCATTCGCACCCAAGAACATGATGAATGTGATGATTATGTGACACTCATCACCATTCTCACCTATGAACGTGTGACTGACAATCACTTCCGTTTTACATGCAAACAAGCTTGAATGTGTATCTCTTGGGTTTCTAATCTAAAATTAGAACCTTCATGGTATAGGCTAGAATTATTGGCGGCCATTCCTGAGATACGGAACGTCTAAACCTTGTCTGTGGTATTCTGAGTAGGATCTGGGAAGGGATGACTGTGACGAGCTTCAAACTCGCGAGTGTTGGGCGTGTGACAGACGCAAAAGGATCAATGGATCCTATTCCAACATGATCGAGAACCGACAGATGATTAGCCGTGCGGTAACAGCGTGCGTAGAACATTTTCACTAAGAGGACGGAAAATAGCCATTGACAACAGTGATGCCCAACATAAAGCTTGCCATGGAAAAGAGTATGAATGATTGGAAGAAGGCAATAAGAAAGCAGAGGTTCAAGAGGAACAAAGCATCTTCATACGCTTATCTAAAATTCCTACCAATGAATTACATAAGTATCTCTATCTCTATCTTTATTTTATGTTTTATTCATATTTTAATTATCAATCCTCCACAACCATTTGAATCTGCCTGACTGAGATTTACAAGATGACCATAGCTTGCTTCAAGCCGACAATCTCCATGGGATCGACCCTTACTCACGTAAGGTATTACTTGGACGACCTAGTGCACTTGCTGGTTAGTTGTGCGGAATTGTGACAAAGTGTGATTCACGTTTGAGAGCTCCAAGTCTTTGGCGCCATTGTTGATGATCACAATTTCGTGCACCAGTCACCAAGTCCGCAAACCAGGGTGTCTTGTGTATGACAAGTAATTGCTCATCCGGGATCCTTCGTTCACTAGGAGTTGATCAATAGGAATTTTTTAGGGCTCAATCTTTGAGAGGTGGTCAGCCACTTGATTTTTAGAACTTCTCTTGTCTCTTATTTTGATTTTGAATTCTTGCAAGAGGAACACCCACCTAATGACCCTTAGTTTAGCATCTTGTTTGGTAAAAAAAACTTAAGAGCAGAGTGATCAGTGTAAACAATTACTTTTGAACCAATTAAATAGGATCTAAACTTGTCAAAAGCAAAGACTGCTACCAAAAGTTCCTTTTCTGTGGTAGTGTGATTCTTTCGTTCATCGTTTGGAATATGGCTAGCATAATAACCACTTGCATCACACACGAGTTCAAAAAGTAAGGTCCAGTTAGGTGGTGCAATAATTGGTGCAGAGACAAGCTTTCCCTTAAGAGTTTCAAAGGCATGCATATAAGCTGTATCAAAAACAAAAGGAACATCACTAACTAAGAGATTATTCAGAGGTTTAGAAATCTTTGAAAAGTCCTTTATAAATCTTTTATAAATCCAACATGACCTAGGAAGCTCCTTATGGCCTTCACACTCACTGGTGGTCATAATTTTTCAATTATCTTCACCTTAGCCTTGTGAACTTCTATGTCTTTGCTTGAAATCCAATGCCCGAGAACAATACCTTCGGTAACCATAAAATGACATTTTTTCCAGTTTATAACAAGGTTTATTTCTTGGCACCTTTTCAAGACTAAAGCTAGATGTTGTAAATATGCATCTAAAAAGACACCAAAAACAAAGAAGTCATCCATAAATACCTCAATGAATTTCTCAATTATGTCAAAGAAAATAGAAAGCATACACCTTTGAAAAGTAGTTGGGGCATTACAAAGCCCAAAGGGCATACGGCAGTAGGGGATCTTCGGGATCCATTGCAATCTGATTATCCCGAATAGCCGTCCAAGAAGTAATAGAAAGCATGTCCAACCAATCTCTCAAGCATTTGATCAATAAAGGGTAAGTGAAAGTGATCTTTCCTAGTAGTAGTGCTGAACTTCCTATAGTCAATGTACATGCACCACCCAGTAACATTTCTTGTAGGAATGAGCTCATTCTTCTCATTTGTAACCACTGTAATGCCATCTTTATTAAGAACAAATTGAATCAGACTCACCTATGGATTATCAAAAATCGGATAAATGATTCCCGCTTCCCACAATTTCATGACTTCTTTTTGAATCACCTCCTTTATTACCGGGTTGAGTCTCCTTTACGCCTACACTACTGGTTTAGAATTATAGTAGGACTTATCCCCTTAAGATCATAAATGGACTATTCCAAAGCTATTTTGTGAGCTTGGAGTTTGATGTGGGAGGAAATTGGCGAGTTAAGAATGATTATAAAATATGCTTTGCAAGTATAGTTCTCAACCAACCAGAAATCCTCTTATCAATTTAGAAGAGTGTCACAGAAATTAAAATTAAAATACTGGGAGTATGAATCCCAGGTCGTCTCCCAACGAGTTGCAAAAAAGTGTGCTATTTTATTAATCAGATGTTTTCAAAAAGGTTTGAGTTGAATGGCAGAAAATTAAATTAGAGAATTTATATAAATTTAAATAAAAACCTTGACTGGGAATTGATTAGCTGGAAGCCCTATTCTTGTTAGAGTACTCTCAAGATTAATTGACAATTGGCGGTTATTATGTTTAGTTGCCCCTTACTAAGTAAGGGAAAGTCAAACGAGTTGGAGTGTTGTATCTACCAACAAGTTCCAATCCGCTCTTGGGAGGATTGGTGTTTATGACTAGAGAGCAATCCAACAATAAACCCAATTACAATCTTTCTCTTGAGCATCCCAACTCAAGGGTTCCTTTCAATCAACTCCCCATCAAGTTAGGGAACTACTCGCTCATTGTAAATGTAAAATTCATAACATAAGAAAGGGAATTAAAGAAAGACATGATAAATAATGATCAAAAGATTAAATAAAAATAAAAGTAATTCTTGTATTAATAAATGCTAAAATAATCCAATAGTAAAATTAAGTAAATTAAGGAACATGGAAGAGTAAGAGACAAGTAAAGAGAACGAACTAGAATGTCGAAGTCTTGATGAGTCAATAACTCTTCTCAATATCCCAATGCAAAAACAATGAAAATAACAAATCCTAAAAACTACGAATGTGTAGAGAGAAAACCTAGAGGAGAGGAAAACTAGATCTAAAAACTAAAACTATGCGGAATGAATGTTGTTGTTGGTTTCTGCATGTTCTCTGGCTCTAGTATGCTTTTCTAGGCCGAAAACTGGGTCAAAATCAGGCCCAAAATTGGCCCCAGCGATTTTGCAGATTATGCAGATCGCGCACGTCACGCGGACGCGTCATTCAGGCGGACGCGTTATTCGGCGTTTCGCTTTGCCACGCGGGCGCGTCGTCCACACCTCCACGTCACTAGTGCAGTTTCCAATTCGCGCGGCCGCGTCATCCGTGCGGCCGCGTCATTGCGATTTCCTTTCTTCCGCGCAGTCGCGTCATCCATGCGGCCGCGTCGCTTCTCGCTGGTCATCTCCTCAATTTCTTGTGTTACTTCCATTTTTGCATGCTTCCTTTCCAATCTCTAACTCATTCATGCCTTATAAAGCCTGAAACACTTAACACACATATCACGGCATCGAATGGAATAAAGGAGAAATAAAATATATAATTAAAAGTCTCTAGGAAGCAAGTTTTCAATCATGCAATAACTTTAGGAAGGAATTATAAATACATGCTTATTTAATGAATAAGTGGGTAAAGATTATGATAAAACCACATAATTAAACACAATATAAACCATAAAATAGTGGTTTATCAACCTCTCCACACTTAAACATTAGCATGTCCTCATTCTTAGTTGAAGGAGATAAAATAAATGAGTAAGAACATGTAAAACCCATGCAATGCAATGCAGCCTATATATGCGAATGCAACTATATGATTCTTGTCCACTTGATCTAAAGTAAATAAGCTCTTCAAAATAATTACAAATCAAATTCCACTAATCCAATTCTTATAAAGCAAGAACAGATAAAAATACAAGAAGATAACTCATGAAAGCAGGGAACATAAAATTTCAAGCATTAAACCCTCACTGACGGTGTATGTACACTCTAGTCTCTCTAGTGTATAGGGTAATTACTCTATCCTTCTCTAATCATGCTTTCTAAATTTTTGTTCTTCTCCTAACCAATCAACAACATTTAATATACCAATGCAAACTGATGAGCGGATATTTTATACGCTTTTCGGGGTTAATTTCATATAGATTTTAGTATGTTTTAGTTGGTTTTTAGTTTATTTTCATTAGTTTCTAGGCAAAATCTACATTTCTAGACTTTACTATGAGTTTGTGTGTTTTTCTGTAATTTCAGGTATTTTCTAGCTGAAATTGAGGGAGCTGAGCAAAAATCTGATGCAGGCTGAAAAAGGACTGCTGATGTTGTTGGATTCTGACCTCCCTGCATTCAAAATGGATTTTCTGGAGCTACAGAACTCCAAATGGCGTGCTTCCAATTGAGTTGAAAAGTAGACATCCAGGGCTTTCCAGCAATATATAATAGTTCATACTTTGCTCAAGGATAGATGACGTAAACTGGCGTAATTTAATGAATATCTCTTAGATTCCTTAATCAGGATCTCCGTGGTATAAGCTAGATAGATAGCAGCATTCATGAGAATCCGGAAAGTCTAAACCTTGTCTGTGGTATTCCGAGTAGGATTTTGGGATTGAATGGCTGTGATGAGCTTCAAACTAACGAATGCTGGGCGTAGTGACAGACGCAAAAGGATAGTAAATCCTATTCCGGTACAATTGAGAACTTGCAGATGATTAGCCATGCGGTGACAGCGCACTTGGACCCTTTTCACTGGAAGGATGGATGGTAGCCATTGACAACGGTGATCCACCAACACACAGCTTGCCATAGGAGGAACGTGCGTGCATGGACAAGAAGGCAGAGGAAAGCAGAGATTCAGAAGACAAAGCATCTCCAAAACTCCAACACATTCTCCATTATTACATACCAAGTATTTATTTTATGTTCCCTTGTTCATTTGCAAGTCATTTGATAATTATAATTGACCTCCTAACTGAGATTTACAAGATAACCATAGCTTGCTTCAAACCAACAATCTCTGTGGGATTCGACCCTTACTCACGTAAGGTATTACTTGGACGACCCTGTGCACTTGCTGGTTAGTGGTACTAGTTGTGAAAAGTGTGATTCACAATTTGTGCACCAAGTTTTTGGCTCCGTTGCCGGGGATTGTTTGAGTTTGGACAACTGACGGCTTATTTTGTTGCTTAGATTAGGAAAAATTTTTCTTTTTGGTTTAGAGTCTTTTATTTTTTATACATTGTTAAAACACTTTAAATTTATAGCTCAATTAGTTAGAGCGTGGTGCTTATGTTCTTAGTAATTGGCTATCCTATTTTTAAAATCTTTTTCAAAAATAATTTTTCTTTGAATAAATCTTGTGCCAAACTCTAAGTTTGGTGTTTTCTTGTTGATTTTTCTTTGTTTTTCAAAAATTTTAGTTTGGTTTTCTAAAAATTTTAAGTTTGGTGTTCTTTCTTCATGTTCTTGTGTTCTTGTGAGTCTTCAAAGTGTTCTTGAGTTTTTCTTGTGTCTTGATCTTAAAATTTTTAGTTTGGTGTTCCTTGGTGTTTTTCCTCCAAAATTTTCGAAAACAAGGAGCATTAGATCTAAAAATTTTAAATCTTGGGCTATCTTATTATTTCTCTCTCTCTCCTCCTTAAATTCAAAAATATCTTTTCTCTCTATTTTAAAGCAAATTTTCGAAATTTACCTTTAAAATTCAGATTTTTATTTCAAAATTTAAAA
>NC_029790.2:109341722-109365947 GCF_000816755.2 Arachis ipaensis | reverse complement strand
CAGTATTCTGGTCTTCCACAGGAAGAACCTACAGAGTTTCTGGCACAATTTTTACAAATTGCTGACACAGTACATGATAAGAAAATAGATAAGGACGTCTACAGACTATTACTGTTTCCATTTTCTGTAAAAGATCAAGCTAAGAGGTGGTTAAATAACCAACCTAAGGCCAGCATAAGGACATGGAAACAGCTGACAGAAAAATTCCTGAATCAATACTTTCCCCCAAAACGGATGACACAGCTAAGGCTGGACATCCAAGGCTTCAAACAAGGAGATAATGAATCTCTTTATGATGCCTGGAAGAGATACAGAGAGATGCTACGAAAATGCCCCTCTGAAATGTTTTCAGAGTGGGTTCAGTTAGACATCTTCTATTATGGGCTTGCAGAAGGAGCTCAGGTGTCTCTGGATTACTCAACTGGTGGATCTATCCACATGAGAAAAAAAATTGAAAAAGCTCAAGAGCTCATTGATATAGTTGCCAGGAATCAGCATCTGTACCTAAGCAGTGACCCTTCCATGAAAGAAGAGGTTAAAACAGTAACTGCTGAACTCAGCCCTGTAAAACAAGCTGCTGAATTCAATCAGCAATTGGACTTTCTAACAAAGAAGTTAGCCGAATTCAAGGATAAACTACAAGAGACAAGGATGGCTAATATAAATATGGAAGAACAATTGAAGCAAACAAAGCAGCAGCTGTCAAGACAAATAACAGAAGAATGCCAAGCAGTTCAATTGAGAAGTGGGAAAACATTAAATACCCCACCTCAAGGCAGCAAAGAGCCAAGGAATGAGCAAACCACCCAAAATTCACCTGAGGACAGTAAGAGCCCAGGGAAAAGTAATTCTGGCGTTAAAACGCCAGCAATCTGGTGGAAGGCTGGCGCTGAACGCCCAGACCTTGCCCAAGACTGGCGTTCAACGCCAGAAACAAGCAAGGATCTGGCGTTGAACGCCCAAAATGGGCAGGATCTGGCGTTGAACGCCCAAAATGGGCACAGTTCTGGCGTTCAGACGCCAGGAATAGACAAGGAGTTGGCGTCTAACGTCACTCCAGCTTCTAACTCTGGCACTCAATTGCCAGTGAGGGATCAGACACACACAAGTGCTGATGACAACCCCTCTAAAAAGGCTTCTTCAACCACTTCTGTAGGCAATAAACTTACAGCAACTAAGGTTGAGGAATATAAAGCCAAGATACCTTATCCTCAAAAACTCAGGAAAGAGGAGCAGGATAAGCAATTTGCTCGCTTTGTAGATTATCTCATGACTCTTGAAATAAAGATTCCATTTGCAGAGGCACTTGAGCAAATACCTTCTTATGCCAAGTTCATGAAAGAGATCTTGGTTGAATGCTGTCAAAGCCATGCAGCATCCAGACACATCAAAAGACTGCATGAAAGTTGATCTTATTGACTCTTTGGTAGAAGAGATCAACATGGCTGAGAGTCTCGAATCAGAGTTGGAAAACATCTTTAAAGATGTTCAGCCTAATTTGGAGGATTCAGAGGAGATTAAAGAGCCTCTGAAATTTCCTCTGGAAGAGGAAAAACCTCCTAAACCCGAGCTCAAACCATTACCACCATCCCTGAAATATGTATTTCTGGGAGAAGGTGACACTTTTCCAGTGATCATAAGCTCTGCTTTAAACCCACAGGAAGAGGGAGCACTTATTCAAGTGCTAAGGACACACAAGACAGCTCTTGGGTGGTCCATAGGTGACCTTAAGGGCATAAGCCCAGCTAGATGCATGCACAAAATCTTATTGGAGGATAATGCTAAACCAGTGGTTCAACCACAGAGGCGGCTAAATCCAGCCATGAAGGAAGTGGTGCAGAAAGAGGTCACCAAATTACTAGAGGCTGGGATTATTTATCCTATTTCTGATAGCTCCTGGGTGAGCCCTGTCCAAGTCGTCCCAAAAAAGGGAGGCATGACAGTGATTCATAATGAAAAAAATGAACTGGTTCCTACAAGAACAGTTACAGGGTGGCGCATGTGTATTGACTACAGAAGGCTCAATACAGCCACCAGAAAGGATCATTTTCCTTTACCATTCATAGACCAGATGCTAGAAGGACTGGCAGGTCATGATTATTACTGATTTTTGGATGGCTACTCAGGCTATAACCAGATTGCAGTGGATCCCCAAGATCAAGAGAAAACAGCATTCACATGTCCATCTGGAATGTTTGCTTATAGAAGGATACCATTTGGGCTGTGTAATGCGCCTGCAACCTTCCAGAGATGCATGCTCTCTATTTTCTCTGATATGGTGGAAAAATTTCTGGAAGTCTTCATGGATGACTTCTCAGTATATGGAGACTCATTCAGCTCCTGTCTTAATCACCTGAAACTTGTCCTGAAGAGATGCCAAGAGACCAACCTAGTCTTAAACTGGGAAAAAGGTCACTTCATGGTGACTGAAGGGATTGTCCTTGGGCATAAAATCTCAAACAAGGGAATAGAGGTGGATCAAGCAAAAATAGAGGTAATTGAAAAATTACCACCACCTGCCAATGTTAAGGCAATCAGAAGCTTTCTGGGGCATGAAAGATTCTATAGGAGGTTTATAAAGGATTTTTCAAAAATCACAAAACCTCTAAGCAATCTGCTAGCTGCTGACACGCCATTTGTGTTTGACACAGAGTGTCTGCAGGCGTTTGAAACGCTGCAAGCTAAGCTGGTCACAGCACCAGTTATTTCTACACCAGACTGGACATCACCATTTGAGCTAATGTGTGATGCCAGTGATCACGCCATTGGTGCAGTATTGGGACAGAGGCATGACAAGCTTCTGCACGTCATTTATTATGCTAGTCGCGTTTTAAATGATGCCCAGAAAAATTACACAACCACAGAAAAAGAATTACTTGCAGTGGTTTATGCCATTGACAAGTTCAGATCATACTTAATAGGATCAAAAGTGATTGTGTATACTGACCATGCTGCTCTTAAATATCTACTTACAAAGCAGGATTCAAAACCCAGGATCATCAGATGGGTGTTGCTTCTGCAAGAGTTTGATATAGAAATAAGAGACAGAAAAGGGACAGAGAACCAAGTAGCTGATCATCTGTCCCAGATAGAGCCAGTAGAAGGGACGTCCCTCCCCTCTCTTGAGATCTCTGAGACTTTTCCGGATGAGCATTTATTTGCCATTCAGAAAACACCATGGTTTGCCGATATTGCAAACTATAAAGCTGCAAGGTTCATACCCAAAGAGTACAATAGGCAACAAAAGAAAAAATTAATCACTGATGCAAAGTACTACTTGTGGGATGAACCCTATCTCTTTAAGAGATGTGCAGACGGAATAATCCGTAGGTGTGTTCCTAGAGAAGAAGTGCAGAGGATCCTATGGCATTGCCATGGATCACAATACGGAGGCCATTTCGGAGGTGAGCGAACAGCCACCAAGGTCCTCCAATGTGGTTTCTATTGGCCCACACTCTATAGAGATTTCCGAGAGTTTGTACGTAACTGTGACAGTCGCCAAAGAGCTAGTAATCTGCCTCACGGTTACGCCATGCCTCAACAAGGAATCTTGGAGATTGAGTTGTTTGACGTACTGAACGCCCAAAACAAGCAGCGTTTGGGCGTTCAAACGCCAGGATGGTGGGGAGGATGTAAATTCATTTTTTTTTCATATTTTTCATTTTAATTTTGATTTTCATGTTTCAATTCATGACTTCTTGCATAAACATGTTAAGAACCCTGATTTCTAAAATCCCTAATTTCTAAAAATCCTACTTTAAAAATACCAAATGTATCTTAATCCATAAGCACAAACCCTCTTTTTCAATCCAATACAACTCTTTTTCAAAAATTTCAAAACAAATCTATCTTTTCACTCTAAAATATTTTCAACTAATATCTTTTTCAAATCTCCACATTATCTTTTTCAAAATTTAGATTTATCTTTTTCAAAAATCTTTTATATCTTTTCAATTTTAAACTATATCCTCTCTCATCATATCTTCTATCCTATCTTTTCCAAATCAATCTTTTTTATCATATCTTTTCTAAATTTTCGAACCCACCCCCTCCCTTTAAATATGGGTTCGGCCTCCCTCCCCTTCCATCAACAATTGCACCTAGCTCTCCTTCTATCCCTCTCCTTTCTTTTCTTTTGCTTGAGGACAAGCAAACCTCTAAGTTTGGTGTGTTTATTTGTGATCACTCAGATCATGGCTCCTAAGGGAAAATAACCCACTTCAAGAGGCAAGAAGGAGAGCATTCCAAAACCACTTTAGAATCAAGGGAAGTTCTTATCTAAAGAACATTCAGACCATTATTACAAAATAATGGGTCTAAGATCAGTGATCCCGGAAGTTAGATTCGATCTAAAAAAAGACGAATATCCGGAGATCCAGGAGCAAATTCGAATCAGGAACTGGGAGGTCCTAGCTAATCCTGAAACGAAAGTGGGAAGAAATATGGTCCATGAGTTCTATGCTAATATGTGGCAGACAGACAAGCAAAAACTATCTGGAACTGCTTTCTATGAATATCGGACCATGGTCAGAGGAAAGATTGTTCATACCATCCCTGACAACATCAGGGAGATATTAAAGCTACCTCAGCTAAAAGATGATCCAGACTCTTTCAACAGGAGAATGATGAGAACAGACAAGGGCCTGGATAAGATTCTAGAGGATATATGTATTCCTGGAGCCAGGTGGACCACCAGCATGAAGGGTGTCCCAAATCAACTCAAAAGAGAAGATCTCAAACCAGTCGCCAGAGGATGGCTGGACTTCATTGGGCATTCTCTGCTGCCCACTAGCAACCGTTCTGAAGTCACTGTTAAAAGAGCAGTGATGATCCATTGCATCATGATGGGAAAAGAAGTGGAAGTTCATCAACTGATTTCAACAGAATTCTACAAAATTGCTAACAAAAATTCTAAAGAGGCCAGGTTGGCTTACCCAAGCTTGATTTCTCTGCTCTGCAAGGACGCTGGAGTAAGGATGGGAATAACTGAGTATATCGCAATTGAGAAACCAATCACCAAAGCATCAATGGAAAAACAACAAGCACAGGATGACCCCATCAAGAAGAAAACACAGGAATTTCTCCCAGAAATCCCTCAATCTAAAAAAAAAAAGAGAGAGAGAAAAAAGAGAGAGAAAGAAAAAGCAAGAAGAAAAAGCCAAAGCTCTTAAAACCAAAAGGCAAGGGCAATAGAAAGGATCCCAAGGCTTTGAGCATCAGTGGATAGGAGGGCCTAAGGGAATAAAATCCTGGCCTAAGCGGCTAAACCAAGCTGTCCCTAGCCATGTGCTTGTGGCGTGAAGGTGTCAAGTGAAAACTTGAGACTGAGCGGTTAAAGTCAAGGTCCAAAGCAAAAAGAAGAGTTTGCTTAAGAACCCTGGACACCTCTAATTGTGGACTTTAGCAAAGCTGAGTCACAATCTAAAAGGGTTCACCCAATTATGTGTCTGTGGCATTTATGTATCCGGTGGTAATACTGGAAAACAAAGTGCTTAGGGCCACGGCCAAGACTCATAAAGTAGCTGTGTTCAAGAATCATCATAATGAAATAGGAGAATCAATAACACTATCTGAATTCTAAGTTCCTATAGATGCCAATCACTCTTAGCTTCAATGGATAAAGTGAGATGCCAAAACTGTTCGGAAGCAAAAAGCTACTAGTCCCGCTCATCTAATTAGAATCTGAGCTTCACTCAAAAACTCTGAGATATTATTGCTTTTGGACTTATTAATCTTCCATTTTATTTGTCTAGTTTCTTGAGGACAAGCAACAGTTCAAGTTTGGTGTTGTGATGAGCGGATATTTTATACGCTTTTTGGGGTTAATTTCATATAGATTTTAGTATGTTTTAGTTGGTTTTTAGTTTATTTTCATTAGTTTCTAGGCAAAATCTACATTTCTGGACTTTACAATGAGTTTGTGTGTTTTTCTGTAATTTCAGGTATTTTCTGGCTGAAATTGAGGGAGCTGAGCAAAAATCTGATGCAGGCTGAAAAAGGACTGCTGATGCTGTTGGATTCTGACCTCCCTGTATTCAAAATGGATTTTCTGGAGCTACAGGACTTCAAATGGCGTGCTTCTAATTGCGTTGGAAAGTAGACATCCAGGGCTTTCAAGAAATATATAATAGTCCATACTTTGCTCAAGGATAAATGACATAAACTGGCGTTCAACGCCAGCTCTCTGCCCAATTCTGGCGTCCAGCGCCAGAAACAAGTTGCAAGTTGGAGTTCAACGCCAGAAAAGGATCCAAAGCTGGCGTTGAACGCCCAAAACAGCCCCAGGCATGTGAAAGCTTTAGTCTTAGCCCCAGCACACACCAAGTGGGTCCCAGAAGTGGATTTCTGCACTATCTATCATAGTTTACTCATTTTCTGTAAACCTAGGTTACTAGTTGAGTATTTAAACAACTTTTAGAGACTTATTTTGTATCTGATGACAATTTTAGATCTGAACTTTGTACTCTTTGACGGCATGAGTCTCTAAACTCCATTGTTGGGGGTGAGGAGCTCTGCTGTGTCTCGATGAATTTATGCAAGTATTTCTATTTTCCATTCAAACATGCGTGTTCCTATCTAAGATATCCATTTGCGCCTAATTATGGAGAAGGTGATGATCTGTGACACTCATCACCTTCCTCAATCCATGAATGTGTGTCTGACAATCACCTCCGTTCTACATCATATTGAATGAATATCTCTTAGATTCCTTAATCAGGATCTCCGTGGTATAAGCTAGATAGATAGCAGCATTCATGAGAATCCGAAAAGTCTAAACCTTGTCTGTGGTATTCCGAGTAGGATTTTGGGATTGAATGGCTGTGATGAGCTTCAAACTCACGAATGCTGGGCGTAGTGACAGACGCAAAAGGATAGTAAATCCTATTCCGGTACAATTGAGAACCTGCAGATGATTAGCCGTGCGGTGACAGCGCACTTGGACCCTTTTCACTGGAAGGATGGATGGTAGCCATTGACAACGGTGATCCACCAACACACAGCTTGCCATAGGAGGAACGTGCGTGCATGGACAAGAAGGCAGAGGAAAGCAGAGATTCAGAAGACAAAGCATCTCCAAAACTCTAACACATTCTCCATTATTACATACCAAGTATTTATTTTATGTTCCCTTGTTCATTTGCAAGTCAACTGATAATTATAATTGACCTCCTAACTGAGATTTACAAGATAACCATAGCTTGCTTCAAACCAACAATCTCTGTGGGATTCGACCCTTACTCACGTAAGGTATTACTTGGACGATCCAGTGCACTTGCTTGTTACTGGTACTAGTTGTGAAAAGTGTGATTCACAATTCGTGAACCACAAACATCATGAGGTCTTTTCAAGGTTGTAATGGGGCCAAGGTGAGGGTAAGGATATATATATGGCTAAGTAAGCTTATAAATTGAATCTTTAATTAACCCAAGCTTTAACATAACCTATATATATTCTATATAACTTTAGAATTCATACCTAGCTACCCAGAAATCTCTTTTCACATTCTATACTCATGTTTCAACCTTTTATTTTGATTTTATCATACATGCATTGATCTTTGAATGCTTGACTTAGCATTGGGGTAATTTTGTCCCCTTATTTATTTATTTTTTTTTATAAACATAGAAACATAGAAATAACATAGCTTATCAATGCACATAGAGTTTTAATTCTTATAGTTTCACATGAGTAGATATCCAAATTCCCAGTATATTATCATGACACATTCCCTTATTATCTTTTGCTTCCACAATTTCCCATACTTAAATAACACACACAATTCTATCTTAAGCTAATGAAAGATTCAATTTGGGATATATAATTGTTTTTCCGCTTAAGGCTAGTAATGTGGTAAAATATAGAACAAATGGGATTTAAAGGCTTAAAGTGGCTAACAAAGGTAATTGAAAGGGTAGGCTTAATTTGGATAAGTAGCTAAACAAATAATGGCCTCAATCATATGCAAACATATAAATATAATAAACATTGGACATATAGGATGAAACAAAATATAGATTACAATCATAGAGAAGTAAACACACAAGAATAAAATAATTATGGTTAAATAATGTAACCATTCATAAAGGCTCAAATCTCACAAGTTGTGTGTTCTTTAGCTCAAAAATCATGTTCCAAATACAACTTCAAGCAGATTTAACATAAAAGTTTTAATTAAAATTAGTGAAATTTTGTTCCAAAGATAGGGTCTTAGAAGAAACTTATTGTCTTTTCAATCAAGCAGAACATGCATGCAACTAATCTATTACTATGCAGTTTATCCTATTCTACAAAAGAAAAATCTAACTAAATATCCTAATTTATTGGTGCTAGGGAAGAGAAATTACCTCCGGAAGTTAGGTACTGACTGACCTCCCCACACTTAAGGCTTTGCACCGTCCTCGATGCCATCTGTCAGGAACAAAGGTGGGTTGGTAGCAGTATCTCCACAGTCGGGACCATCATGGCTCCATGTGCTGGTAAAGGAAGTGGAGTCCGGGGTGTCTGAGTCCTTGAATTTTCCCATAATCAGCTCCTTGAGGTATGTGAATCGGCGCTTGTTACGGCGCTCTCTCATCTTAGCTTTCTGTTCATGCAGATCCAACCTTGCAAGTAGCTGATGGAGTAGTTGGGCTGTTGTAGGTACTTGTGGTGTTGAAGAAGGAATATCTTCAACTGGTTCAGTAGGCTGGCTAAAAGTGGTTGCTAGAAGTCTGAGGTACTTCCCGTTGGGGACATACTGATCATCTCGTGGAAGCATGACTTTGGTGTCCCCAGCTCTGTAGGAGACTCCGGCGGCTGAGACAAGATCTGAGACTAGGGAGGGGAAAGGTAAGTTGCCCGCGATTTGCACGTGTCCCATGGCATTCCGGATATGTCTTGGTAGATTCAGAGGTTGGTCTGTAAGGATGCACCATAGTAGAATGGCCATGTCCGCAGTGAAGGAGGACTCGTGAGTGCTCAGAAATACGTAATGGGACATAATCCGTGCCCATACGCGAGCCTCCAAGGTAAGTGCTGAAGCCGAAATTCCTTTAGGGCAGGTACGATGGTATCTGTAGATCCATTGGCTGCCAGGTAGTGCGATAACTCTGAGAATGGCGTCCCAGTCAAATTGGTACATCTGGCGCTTAAGTGATGCACGGAAAACTTGTCTCTCAACAAATCTCCCTTCGGCAAGTGTACCGAATTTGTCGTCAAGTAAAAACTCACAATAGAGTGAGGTCGAATCCCAAGGTTATAGTCACATATCCATCCAAACCCAATTTGGTCCAGCATGAGAAAGCATTTCTAGCTTGATCTCTTCATTCTTCTTTCAAGGTTCAAAAGAGATCCAAGTTTGAATAGCTTCTCTTCCAAGATAACTACTCAATTGGATGAAGATCGAAAGCTTTCAAGTAAAATCAAGAGAAAAGATAGAAGAAGAATAATGAAAATTAGTATTGATCCATCAAATTACAACAGAGCTCCCTAACCCAATGAAAGGGGTTTAGTTGTTCATAGCTCTTGAAAATGAAAACAAAGATGGAGAATACATCATAAAACTAGAAAATACAGAGAAAGTAAAATACAGAGAGTAGTTCTCTTTTTTCAGCCTCCAGAACTCCTTAACAATTCAAAGCTACTCCTATATATATTATTTCTCTCAGCTTCTAGTTGGCTCTTCAAGTCTTGGGCCTTTGGATCTTGAGTTTGAAGCAGTTCTTTTCTTCATTTGGGCTTGGCTTTACTTGCAGAGAGAAAGTGCTAAGTGGGCAGAGACTTTAGCTCAGGGCGTTAAGGGTGTTAACATTTAGTGAAAGTATAAGTTCGAGAACGTTAGTGACACTTAACATTTTCACTAACGTTCCAATGTACCCCTTTGCCTCACGTTAGAGCCCACATTAACTAGGTTAACGTGGCTTCTAACGTGGCCTTGCCAACCTTCGAGAACGTTAGTGACACTCAACATTGTCACTAACGTTCCAGTGTGCCCCTTTTTGCTTCACGTTAAAGCCCATGTTAACTAGGTTAACGTGGCTTCTAACGTGGCCTTGCCAATCTTCGAGAATGTTAGTGACACTCAACATTGTCACTAACGTTCCAATGTGCCCCTGGATCTCACGTTAGAGTCCACGTTAACTAGGTTAACGTGGCTTCTAACGTGGCCCTTCTTAGCGTTAGCTCCCACGTTAACTAAGTTTACGTGGAAGTTAACGTGGTGTGTTGCATCCTTAGGCCAACGTTAGTGACAATGTTGAATGTCACTAACGTTGGCTTCTCTTCCCCCCTTTAACGTTAGAGGCCACGTTAACTAGGTTAACGTGGGATCTAACGTGGCCACTCATGAGTGTTTGCCAACATTAGTGACAATGTTAAGTGTCACTAACGTTGGCTCAACTTCCCTTCTCCACGTTAGAGTTCACGTTAACTCAGTTAACGTGACTCTTAACGTGGGCAATGATGCCTTTGAGAGTGTTATTGGCAATCACTTTTCTCATTAACCTTGCAAGTTACCTCCCTTTCCTTGCTTCCTTTGGTCCTGAAATCAAGCAACAGATTGCATCAAAGTTCTAGTCCAAGTCATGGGTAATGCAGCATACAATTTGTCACTAAATTCATGTAAAATCCTCATGAAATAATGTAAAATGCACAATGTATGCTTGAATCAAGGTGTAGGTGAATATCTACCCAAAACTAGCTTATTTCCTAAAGAAATGCATGAAACTACCCTAAAAATAGTAAAGAAAAGGTCAGTGAAACTGGCCATGATGCCCTGGCATCATTAAGTGCGGCTTCTTGAAAGGCGTCCAAACCTTCTGGAATAGGGGGAAGACCTAGAGCTTTTTGAATGGCTTCTTCAGTAATGGGGACTTGCTTCTGACGGACATAGACAGACTGCAGGGTTGGCAGGTAGAAGTTGGAGTAGAACTCGACTACCTAAGAAAGATTGACCTGCCTTGGCTGTCTCTGTAGGAAATCCCATTGTCTTCGGGCAATTTGCGGCTCAACAAAGGTAGCAATATTGGGTGGGAGGAGAAGAAGGTATTCGTTGTTGTAACTCCTTTCAGCCAGGATGGGGAACATCTGCTCACAGTAGCGATTGGAAAATCGCCCAGTGTCCTTTGTTGGGAAGGCTTTTTCTTTATAATCAACCTTTATGATCCTCTTAATCTTCTTTGTTGAGGGCTTTACCGCAGTTGAAGAAGGTTCTGCCACTAATGCTCTTTTTGTACCTCTTCTTGCTAGTTGTTTGGGGGTAGCTTTCTCCCTTCCTTTCTTGGTGGCCATCCTGAAAAAGGAAAGAGAAAGTAAATTAAATTTAAAGGGGTAAAGCAAGGAAGAGGGTGATGTAAGTGATAATCAATGCACAATAAAGAAGAATGACGTTAACACATGGTCCGGACTACATGCGAAAAGTTCATCAATGGAAATATAGCAAGTGCATGTAGGACAATGAAATGCAAGAGGTTTATTGGCATGCAGGCAAAGGCATGAGTAGCATATATCAAGCATTTAATGTCTAATTTAAATATGTTATCACTCGTAACTAACCATCACGTTTGTATTGACAATTAAATTCAATGAATAAAAGAGTAAAGGGAATTTGTGAAAAGCAAGCATTGAATATTAGAGTGGAAAAATGTAGAGAAGTTCATAATACCATATGGGCTTTTTCACAAACACATAGCATGCATGTAGAAGAAGCTCATGAAAATAAGAATTTGAACATACAAGTAATCCCTTAAAAAGTAATATATAATTGTCAAACAAATGTACAACAATCCACAAGCATATAATAATAAATAATGACTCAAATAAATTTATAACACCAAGTAAAAAGGAAAAAGAAAGGAAGAAAAAGAAGATATGAGTAATGAAAGTAAAAAGAAAAGAAAAGAAGATAACATATAAAAATAAGAAGAATAATAGAAAAGCAAGGACAGAAGGAGAAAAAAAAAGAAAAACCTTGTTAATGGGGGTGAGAGAGAGTAAAAAGTGAGAAAGAAGGAAGAAGGGAGGAAGGGAAGGAGAAGAAATAAGGAGGGAAAAGAGAAAATAGGATTTGGGGAGAAAAAGATATGATAATTGGCAAATTAGGAAAACTGTGCGGCGTAATCGACGCGGTCGCGTGGGGCACACGATCGCGTGACTTGCGCTTAAACTGAATGACGTGGTCGCGTCGGTCACGCGGTCGCGTGACCCGTTTAATGCCATTGGCGCGAAGGCAGCCGCGCACTCGCACAACTCTCTGTTCAAAATCATTAAATGCCAAATTTTGAGTGACACGATCGCACGGGGCATGCGATCGCGTGAGTGGGCTGTAGAAGGATATGACGCGATCGCGTAGATCACACGGCCGCGTGGGAAGGATTATGCGTTCAGCACCAATCCAGCACCACTCTCGCACAACTTTTGGTCGTGCACCACTTTGACGTCGAAATCCTGGTCACGCGGTCGCGTCAGCAACGCGGTCGCGTGGGACATTTTGTGCCATTGGCACGCCTCCAGCCATGCTCTCACGTGACTCTCTGTTCAATTTATTATGCTCTCCCAACACCTGCGACGCGGACGCGTCAATGAGGCGGTCACGTCGCGTGATTTTTTTTTTTAAATAAAAAAATAAAAGTATGGAAATGCAGATGCACGAAATGTACTAATGAAGAGAAGAGTTATTGAATAAGAAAACTGAAAATAAAGAAAAGAACGATCATACCATGGTGGGTTGTCTCCCACCTAGCACTTTGCTTTAACGTCCGTAAGTTGGACACTCCACTAGCTCAGTCTTCGGCTGTGTGGGGATCTTCCAAGAGGAAGATCTCAAGCTCCTTGTTTTTCTTCAGCTTCTCGCCATGGTACAGCTTTAAACGATGTCCATTAACTTTGATAAGTTCAGAGCTTGAAGGATGGCTTAGGTGATAAACTCCGTACGGTTCGGCCTTCTCTACCCTGTATGGACCTTCCCATCTTGATCTCAACTTGCCTGGCATGAGCCTCAGTCGAGATTTATAAAGGAGGACTAAGTCCCCAGGTTGGAACTCTTTCCTCCTGATGTGCTGATCATGTACAGCCTTCATCTTCTCCTTGTATAGTCTTGAGTTCTCATAAGCTTCTAGGCGAAGGCTCTCCAGTTCCTGCAGTTGCAACTTCCTTTCAGCTCCGGCTTTTTCAATTCCCATGTTGCATTCCTTTACTGCCCAGAAGGCTTTGTGCTCTATTTCAACAGGGAGATGACAAGCTTTTCCATAAACAATATGGTTTCTCACAAAGGAAATAACAGTGTTAGCATCATCATTGCAGGTAGGAATTGCTTCCACCCATTTGGAAACGTAATCCACAGCTAACAATATATAGAAATAACCATTAGAATTTGGAAACGGACCCATGAAGTCAATGCCCCAAACATCAAAAATTTCACAGAAAAGCATAATCTGTTGAGGCATCTCATCCCTCCTAGATATATTACCAAATTTCTGGCATGGAAAACAAGATCTACAAAATTCAGCAGCGTCTCTAAAGAGAGTAGGCCACCAGAATCCACAGTCTAAGATTTTTCTAGCAGTTCTTTGAGGGCAAAAATGTCCTCCACTCTCAGATGAGTGACAGGCCTCTAAGATGGACTGGAATTCTGATTGAGGGACACACCGTCTAATTATCTGGTCAGCGCCACATCTCCATAAATATGGGTCATCCCATATATAATATTTAGACTCGCTTTTCAACTTGTCTCTTTGATGCTTAGAAAAGTTCGGAGGGAAGGTGCGGCTAACTAGATAATTAGCTACAAGTGCATACCAAGGGACTATCTCAAATACTGCTTGCAGGTTATCAAATGGGAAATTATCAGCTATAGGAGTGGAGTCATCTGTAATATGTTCAAGGCGACTCAAGTGGTCTGCCACTAAATTCTGGTTACCACTCCTGTCCTTAATTTCCAAATCAAATTCTTGTAATAGTAGTATCCAACATATAAGCCTTAGTTTGAACTCCTTTTTAGCTAATAAATACTTTAGAGCTGCGTGGTCTGAATACACTACTACCTTTGTACCAAGTAAATAGGCTCAGAATTTATCCAGAGCAAAAACAATAGCAAGAAGCTCTTTCTCAGTAGTAGTGTAATTTGACTGAGCGGCATCTAAAGTTTTAGACGCGTAAGCGATAACAAAAGGATCCTTACCTTCACGCTGAGCCAGTGCTGCTCCTACTGCATGGTTGGAAGCATCGCACATTATTTCAAATGGTTGGCTCCAGTCTGGTCCTCTCACAATTGGAGCTTGAGTCAGTGCGGTCTTCAGCTTATCAAACGCTTGTTTTCAATTTTCACTAAATTCAAACTCAATATCTTTCTGCAGTAATCTGGATAAGGGAAGTGCTACCTTACTGAAGTCCTTAATGAACCTCCTGTAAAAACCTGCATGGCCAAGGAAAGAACGGACCTCCCTCACAGAAGAGGGGTAAGGTAAACTAGAAATAACATCCACCTTTGCTGGATTTACAGAAATGCCAGTGTTAGACACAACATGTCCTAGTACAATCCCTTGTTTAACCATAAAGTGACATTTTTCAAAATTTAATACCAGGTTTGTACTGACACATCTATCTAATACTCTAGATAATCCATCTAAGCAAAGGCTAAAGGAATCGTCGTATACACTAAAATCATCCATAAAAACCTCCATACAGTCCTCAATAAGATCAGAGAAAAGACTCATCATGCACCTTTGGAAAGTAGCTGGTGCATTGCACAAGCCAAAGGACATTCTCTTGTAAGCATAAGTCCCAAAAGGACATGTAAAAGTGGTCTTTTCTTAATCCTCAGGAGCTATATGAATCTGGAAATAACCTGTGTAACCATCTAGAAAACAATAATGTGATTTACCTGACAGGCGATCCAGCATTTGATCAATGAATGGAAGAGGGTAGTGATCCTTACGGGTTGCTTGGTTGAGGTGTCTGTAGTCAATGCAGACCCTCCAGGCGTTCTGAACTCTGGTTGTCAGGAGCTCTCCATGCTCATTCTTCACTGCAGTGACTCCAGACTTCTTTGGCACCACTTGTACTGGGCTTACCCATTCACTGTCTGAGATGGAATAGATGATATCTGCCTCTAGTAGTCTGGTCACTTCCTTTTTGACAACCTCTAGGATAGTGGGGTTCAGTCTTCTCTGGGGTTGACGGATAGGTCTTGCTCCCTCTTCTAAAAATATCCTATTCTCACAAACTTGAGGGTTGATGCCTACTATGTCTGCCAAACTCCAACCAATTGCCTTTTCGTGCCTCCTCAGCACGCCAAGTAGCTGCTCTTCCTATTGAGAAGTGAGTTCCCTTGCAATGATAACCGGAAACTTCTGCCCGTCTTCAAGGTAAGCATATTTGAGGTATGGAGGAAGGGGTTTTAATTCTAACTTCTGATCATGTTCAGGCTCTGGTTGTCTGGAGCTGGTAACAGTGGTAAGGCACTATCATTGTCCTCTGAGAATGTCCCCACACTTGGAACATGTCCTGTGTGCTTCTCTTCAAATTCCTCCTGATGGACTTCAGCCACGGTTTCATCTATAATGTCACACTTGAGGATAGAGTGATCCTCCGGTGGGTGCTTCATAACTCCGTTCAGATTGAAAATCACTACTCGGCCATCTATTTCAAAAGAGTATGTTCCTGAAAAAGCATCTAATTTAAACCTTGAGGTCTTTAGGAATGGCCTTCCGAGTAGGATTGATGATGGCTTGTCTGAGTCATTTTGGGGCATTTCCAGGATATAAAAATTAGTGGAGAACGTGAGTCCCTTAATGCCCACTAAGACATCTTCAGCAACTCCAACCACTGTAATAATGCTTTTATCTGCTAACACAAAACGAGCTGCCGACCTTTTTAAGGGAGGGAGCCTCAAAATATCATATATAGACAAAGGCAAACACATGCTCCTAAATCACACATGCAATCAGAAATTATCACACCACCAATAGTACAATTAACTATACAAGGACCTGGGTCACTACACTTTTCAGGTAAACCTCCCATTAAAGCAGATATGGAACTTCCTAAAGGAATAGTTTCTAATTCATTAATTTTGTCTTTATATATACATAAATCTTTTAGAAACTTAGCATACTTAGGTACCTGTTGAATAACATCAAATAGATGGAAGCCCTATTCTTGTTGGAGTACTCTCAAGATTAATTGACAATTGGGGGTTATTATGTTTAGTTGCCCCTTACTAAGTAAGGGAAAGTCAAACGAGTTGGAGTGCTGTATCTACCCACAAGGTCCAATCCGCTCTTGGGAGGATTGGTGTTTATGACTAGAGAGCAATCCAACAATAAACCCAATTACAATCTTTCTCTTGAGCATCCCAACTCAAGGGTTCCTTTCAATCAACTCCCCATCAAGTTAGGGAACTACTCGCTCATTGTAAATGTAAAATTCATAACATAAGAAAGGGAATTAAAGAAAGACATGATAAATAATGATCAAAAGATTAAATAAAAATAAAAGTAATTCTTGTATTAATAAATGCTAAAATAATCCAATAGTAAAATTAAGTAAATTAAGGAACATGGAAGAGTAAGAGACAAGTAAAGAGAACGAACTAGAATATCGAAGTCTTGATGAGGCAATAACTCTTCTCAATATCCCAATGCAAAAACAATGAAAATAACAAATCCTAAAAACTACGAATGTGTAGAGAGAAAACCTAGAGGAGAGGAAAACTATATCTAAAAACTAAAATTATGCGGAATGAATGTTGTTGTTGGTTTCTGCATGTTCTCTGGCTCTAGTCTGCTTTTTTGGGCCGAAAATTGGGTCAAAATCAGGCCCGAAATCGCCCCCAGCGATTCTGCAGATTATGCAGATCGCGCACGTTACGCGGACGCGTCATTCAGGCGGACGCGTCATTCGGCGTTTTGCTTTGCCACGGGCGCGTCGTCCACGCCTCCGCGTCACTAGTGCAGTTTCCAATTCGCGCGGCCGCGTCATCTATGCGGCCGCGTCATTGCGATTTCCTTTCTTCCGCGCGGTCACGTCATCCATGTGGCCGCGTCGCTTCTCGCTGGTCATCTCCTCAATTTCTTGTGTTCCTTCCATTTTTGCAAGCTTCCTTTCCAATCTCTAACTCATTCATGCCTTATAAAGCCTGAAACACTTAACACACATATCAAGGCATCGAATGGAATAAAGGAGAAATAAAATATATAATTAAAAGTCTCTAGGAAGCAAGTTTTCAATCATGCAATAACTTTAGGAAGGAATTATAAATGCATGCTTATTTAATGAATAAGTGGGTAAAGATTATGATAAAACCATATAATTAAACACAATATAAACCATAAAATAGTGGTTTATCAGAGTTCTTTGATTAATTCTTCCTCTTCCAACTTTGTCAAAGAGGCATTAATGATCACTGGAAGAGTGTCCTTGGTGCTAAGGAATGCATACTTGAGGATTGGAGGCAAGGGTTTTAAGTCAAGCTTTGGTGATATTTTTTCTGCCTCCTTCCCAGGTGAAGGAACTTGCATGCATAGAGTTTTTAGAGGGTGATCAATTCCCTCTTCAGTAACGTGCATACATGCAAAGTGTTAGGTCATCTCTCCCTTCCATGAGTGGGGGCTGGGAGCTCTCTAACGTATTGTCAGGTGGATCCTCTTTAAGAACTTCATGTATCAAAGGTTCAATAAGATCAATTTTCATGCAATCTCCTGAATCACATGGATGTTACATTGCTGATGCGTAAGCATCTTGAGTACTTTTTTTGGGCATTTCTCATAGAGAATTAATGATTTTTGCTTGATAATTATATAATTTTCAAATCTATTCTATTAGTACTTTGATTTCTTGGTTTCATGATTTTTGTAGGAAAATTTTAGGAAAAAGAGAAGCAAAAGCACAAGGAGGAACCAAGAATTGAAGACAAATGCAAAGAGAATTCGTAGATGCTGTCAATCCTGAACTCTTCATACTCCAACGAGCATACCTTGAACTATAGAGGTCCAAATGATGCTCTTCTAACGATGTTGAAAAGCCAACTTCTAAAGCTTTCCAACGATGTATAATAATCTATCATCATGGCGCTAAAAGCCGCGATATTGGCATTTAGCACCAAACCGCGTCCAACATCACTATTCCATGCGAGAGTCCCGGCGTCAAACGCCAAAACCCTAACTTTGGTGCCAGAACACAGAAAGCTCACTATCGTCTCTGCCATGGTGGCGCCAAATACCAGAAACCCAAAGTTTGGTGCCAGGGACCTCGAGCAGCGTGAAAAGGATGCCGCCCAGGTGGCGCCAAACGCCAGAAACCCAAAGTTTGGCGCCAGTAGCGCGAACCAGAGTGGTCCCCACGTGAATCAACACCAAATCTCTTGCGCTAATTTGATTTTTAAATCAATTTTGAATTAAAAAATATATTTTTAGGTTTTAGAATTTAATTTTGTATCAATTAGGATTAGATATAAAAGGGGAAGAGATTTGCCCTAGGCTTACTCTCTCTCGACCCCTGGCCATGCTCTTGACTTCTTCTCTCTTCTCCGCACTTTTACACTTTTCTCTGCTAGGGTTTCATTGCACCATGAGCAACTAAACCTCCACTGTTAAGGTTAGGAGCTCCGTTATATTAATGGATTAATACTATTGTCATTCCTCTCTTAATCAATGCATTGGTTTATTTTCATGGATTGGTTTCGTTCTTCATTCTAGGAATTAGAGTATATTGGAAGATAACTCTTTTTCTAATTGAATTCTTATTGAATCTTAGAAAAGTTAAATCACTTGAATAATAGCTTGAAATCAATTCCTCATAATTCTTTGATTACCTGAACTTAACGTGATACGTGACATATAATCATCTTATCTTTGGGTACCTAGGATTTGTATGGCTCATAAACTAGGATTGGACTTAAACTTCTAATTCAAATTAAGTGACCAAGGAATTGGCAGTTGATTTGGTTAGAAGAGATTAAATTGCTAAGAAATTAGGATTTAATCAATTAAAGTTTGCCATGAATTGAACCTTTGTATGATTAAAGTGAGTGACAAGAACTATTAATTCGGAAATTTAACACCTCCAAATCCTTAACTATTTTTCTCATACCATTTTCACCAACCAATCACTGTTGCTTTCTTGAATTCTCTGAATTACTGTTTTATGCCGTTAAACTTGAAAACACTCCCTTTTTGCTTGTCTGACTAGCTTAATCATTTAATTATATTTGCTTGATCCATTAATCCTTATGGGATCGACACTCACTCACCTGAGTTATTACTTGGTATGACCCAGTGAACTTGCTGGTAAATTTGTGGTATTCGAAATCTACACTAATTGCCCTAAAGACATTGAACACTATTTGCTCATCATCGACCTTTAAGGTGAGCTTTCCTTTTTGCATATCAATAAGTGCTCTCCCAGTGGTAAGGAAAGGCCTCCCCAAAATGATGGAAGCATTTATGTCCTCTCTCATCTCAAGAAGAACAAAGTTAGCAGGAAAGATGAATGTCTCCACTATAACCAAAAAATTCTCAACTATCCCATGTGAAAGTTTAATAGAGCAGTCAGCAAGTTGGAATGAGTTTCTAGTAGGTTTAACCTCTTTATTTCATCCTTTTTTATGAGAGAGAGAGAGAGAGAGAGAGAGGCATTAAATTGATGCTAGCTCCCAAGTCATAGAGAACTCTTTCAATAGTGAGCTCACCAATTGTATAAGGTATGAGAAAACTTCTAGGATCCTGCAATTTCTAGGACAAATCTTTTGGATTATTGCACCACATTCCTTAGTGAGCACCACTATTTCATCTTCCTTCCAACTTCTCTTCTTTTCCATCAACTCTTTCATGAACTTGGCATATAATGGCATTTGCTCCAAGGCCTCAGCAAAAGGGATATTGATTTGCAACTTACAAATCACTTCCAAGAACTTAGAGAATTGCTTGTCCTTGCTCTCCCTTTATGTCCTTTGGGGGAATGGAATTCTAGGCTTGTATTCTTCTAACTTTTCTTTCTCTGGAGCTTTTTCTTTTGGAGTTGGAGCAGGAGGAGGAATGTGTGTTTCTTCTTGGATGGTATCCTTCATGTCTTTGATGAGCGGATAATTTATACGCTTTTTGGCATTGTTTTTAGTATGTTTTTAGTAGGATCTAGTTACTTTTAGGGATGTTTTTATTAGTTTTTATGTTAAATTCGCATTTCTGGACTTTACTATGAGCTTGTGTGTTTTTCTGTGATTTCAGATATTTTCTGGCTGAAATTGAGGGACTTGAGCAAAAATCAGATTCAGAGGTTGAAAAAGGACTGCTGATGCTGTTGGATTCTGACCTCCCTGCACTCAAAGTGGATTTTCTGGAGCTACAGAACTCAAAATGGCGCGCTTCTAATTGCGTTGGAAAGTAGATATCTAGGGCTTTCCAACAATATATAATAGTCCATACTTTGGCCGTGTTTAGATGATGCAAAAGGGCGTTGAACGCCAGTTCTACGCTGCAGTCTGGAGTTAAACACCAGAAACACGTCACAAGCCAGAGTTGAACGCCAGAAACATGTTACAAACTGGCGCTCAACTTTAGAAGAAGCCTCTGCACGTGTAAACTTCAAGCTCAGCCCAAGCACACACCAAGTGGGCCCCGGAAGTGGATTTATGCATCAATTACTTACTTCTGTAAACCTTAGTAACTAGTTTAGTATAAATAGGACTTTTTACTATTGTATTAGACATCTTCGGATCATCTTATGATTTTTAGTTCTTCCTAGAATCATATTGATCACATTTGAGGGCTGGCCATTCAGCCATGCCTGAACCTTCATCACTTATGTATTTTCAACGGTAGAGTTTCTGCACTCCATAGATTAAGGTGTGGAGCTCTGCTGTTCCTCATGAATTAATGCAAAGTACTATTGTTTTTCTATTCAATTCAACTTATTCCGCTTCTAAGATATTCATTCGCACTTCAATATGAATGTGATGAACGTGACAATCATCATCATTCCCCCCACGAACGCGTGCCTGACAACCACTTCCGTTCCACCTTAGATTGGATGAGTATCTCTTGGATCTCTTAATCAGAATCTTCGTGGTATAAGCTAGATTGATGGCGGCATTCATGAGAGTCCGGAAAGTCTAAACCTTGTCTATGGTATTCTGAGTAGGACTCAGGGATTGAATGACTGTGATGAGCTTCAAACTCGCGAGTGCTGGGCGTAGTGACAGACGCAAAAGGATAGTAAATCCTATTCCAGTTTGATCGAGAACCTCTAGATGATTAGCCATGCAGTGACAGCGCATTGGACCATTTTCACAGAGAGGATGGGATGCAGCCATTGACAACAGTGATGCCTCCAGATGATTAGCCATGCAGTGACAGCGCATCGGACCATTTTCACAGAGAGGATGAAAAGTAGCCATTGACAACGGTGATGCCCTTACATAAAGCCAGCCATGGAAAGGAGTAGGATTGATTGGATGAAGACAGCAGGAAAGCAGAGGTTCAGAGGAACGAACACACCTCTATATGCTTATCTGAAATTCCCACCAATGAATTACATAAGTATTTCTATCTTTATTTTCTGTTTATTTATTATTATTATTCGAAAACTCCATAACCATTTGATATCTGCCTGACTGAGATTTACAAGGTAACCATAGCTTGCTTCAAGCCGACAATCTCCGTGGGATCGACCCTTACTCACGTAAGGTTTATTACTTGGACGACCCAGTGCACTTGCTGGTTAGTTGTGCGAAGTTGTGAAGTTATGTTTGGACCATGGTATTGTGCACCAGTTTGTTGGCGCCATTGCCAGGGAGAGAACGAACAACAAATTTTACAACCTGAGTAACAATTTCGCATACCAAGTTTTTGGCGCCGTTGCCGGGGATTGTTCGAGTTTGGATAACTGACGGTTCATCATGTTGCTCAGATTAGGTAATTTTCTTCTTATTTTGTTTTCAAAAAAATTTCTCATCTGTTTTCGAAAATTATTCTAAAATTTTTAAGAATAAATTCTAGTGTTTCATGAAGCATGTTGAAGTCTGGCTGGCTGTAAAGCCAGGTCTAATTCTTTTGGATAGGGGCTGCCAACCATCAGCATAAAGGCAAGTTAATTTGAATATCAGCTGTTGCATGCCTGATTTATATCCTAAAGCTGACTGGCTATTAAGCCATGTCCAACCCTTTGATTGGAGCTTTAGGCCAACATTGAAAGATTCCTGGAATTCTTATTAAAAATTTTGAATTTCTATTTTTTTTCCTATATGTTTTTCGAAAAAAATTAAAAGAAAATCCAAAAAAATTAGAAAATCATAAAAATCAAAAATATTTTGTGTTTCTTGTTTGAGTCTTGAGTCAATTTTTAAGTTTGGTGTCAATTGCATACTCATCTTGCATTTTTCAAAAATTGCATTCATGCATTGCATTCATCATGATCTTCAAGTTGTTCTTGATAAACCTTCTTGATTGATCTTCATATTTTATTGCTTTATGTTGTATGGTGTTTTTCATATGCATTCTTGCATTCATATTGTCTAAACATTAAAAATTTCTAAGTTTGGTGTCTTGCATGTTTTCTTTGCATCAAAAATTTTTTCAAAAATATGCTCTTGGTGTTCATCTTGACATTCAAAGTGTTCTTGGTGTTCATCTTGACATTCATAGTGTTCTTGCATTCATCACATGTTTTGATCCAAAATTTTCATGCATTGAGTCTTTTTCATGTTTTTCTCTTTCATCATTAAAAATTCAAAAAAAAATTCAAAAAAATATCTTTCCCTTTTTTTCTCTCATAAAATTCGAAAATTTGAGTTGACTTTTTCAAAAATTTTTAAAATTTAGTTGTTTTTTATGAGTCAAATCAAATTTTCAATTTAAAAATCTTATCTTTTCAAAATCTTTTTCAAAAATCAAATCTTTTTCATTTTTTTTCATTTTCGAAAATTCTAAAAATATTTTTCAAAAATCTTTTTCTTAATTTTATATCATATTTTCGAAAATATCATCAACAATTAATGTTTTAATTCAAAAATTTCAAGTTTGTTACTTACTTGTTAAGAAAGATTCAAACTTTAAGTTCTAGAATCATATCTTGTGATTTCTTGTGAGTCAAGTCATTAATTATGATTTTAAAAATCAAATCTTTTTCAAAACTGATTCAAATCATATCTTCCTATCATATCCTTTTTTAAAAAAATCTTATCTTTTTCAAAAAATTTGATTTTAAAATATCTTTTCTAACTTCTTATCTTCTTATCTTTTCAAAATTGATTTTCAAATCTTTTTTAACTAACTAACTAACTTTTTGTTTGTTTCTTATCTCTTTCAAAACCACCTAACTAACTATCCCTCTCTAATTTTCGAAAATCCCTCCCTCTTTTTCAAAAATTCTTTTTAATTAACTAATTGTTTCAAATTTTAATTTTAATTTATTTCTTCTTTTAATTTTTGAAAATCCTTCTCTCTCATCTCCTTCTATTTATTTATTCATTTACTAACACTTCTCTTCATCTCAAATCATTGCTCTTATCTTCACCCTTGTGTTTGGATTATCCATTCTTCTTCACTCTTATCCCCTTTTCTTCTTCTACTAACAAGAAGGGAACCTCTATACCTGGGTAAAAAGGATCCCTATTATTATTATTTTTCTGTTCCCTCTTTTTCATATGAGCAGGAGTAAGGACAAGAACATTCTTGTTGAAGCAGATCCTGAACCTGAAAGGACTCTGAAGAAGAAACTCAGAGAAGCTAAAATACAACAATCCAGAGATAACCTTACAGAAATTTTCGAACAGGAAGAGGAGATGGCAGCCGAAAATAATAATAATACAAGGAGGATGCTTGGTGACTTTACTGCACCTAATTCCAATTTACATGGAAGAAGCATCTCCATCCTGCCATTGGAGCAAACAACTTTGAGCTGAAACCTCAATTAGTTTCTCTGATGCAACAGAACTGCAAGTTTCATGGACTTCCATCTGAAGATCCTTTTCAGTTCTTAACTGAATTTTTGCAGATATGTGATACTGTTAAGACTAATGAAATAGATCCTGAAGTCTACAGGCTCATGCTTTTCCCATTTGTTGTAAGAGACAAAGCTAGAGTGTGGTTGGACTCTCAACCCAAAGATAGCCTGAACTCTTGGGATAAGTTGGTCACGGCTTTCTTAGCCAAGTTCTTCCCTCCTCAAAAGCTGAGTAAGCTTAGAGTGGATGTTCAAACCTTCAGACAGAAAGAAGGTGAATCCCTCTATGAAGCTTGGGAAAGATACAAACAG
>NC_029790.2:109338765-109341493 GCF_000816755.2 Arachis ipaensis | reverse complement strand
ATACTCAAGAGGCATCTTCTGAAGAAGAAGCTTATGATCCTGAGAACCCTACAATAGCGGAGGTAAATTACATGGGTGAACCATATGGGAACACCTATAACCCCTCATGGAGAAATCACCCAAATCTCTCATGGAAGGATCAACAAAATCCTCAACAAGGCTTTAATAATGGTGGAAGAAACAGGTTTAACAGTAGTAAACCTTTTTCATCATCTTCTCAGCAACAGACAGAGAACTCTGAACAAAATACCTCTAATTTAGCAAACTTAGTCTCTAATCTGTCCAATGCCACTGTAAGTTTCATGAATGAAACAAGGTCCTCAATTAGAAATTTGGAGGCACAAGTGGGCCAGCTGAGTAAAAGGATCACTGAAATCCCTCCTAGTACTCTCCCAAGCAATACAGAAGAAAATCCAAAAGGAGAGTACAAGGCCATTGAATTGACCATCATGGCCGAATCCAAGGAGGAATGGGAGGACATGAATCCCAAGGAGGAAGACCTCCTGGGACGTCCAGAGATCCATAAGGAGTTCTCCTTTGAGGAACCAAAGGAATCTGAAACTCATCTAGAGACCATAGAGATTCTATTGAACCTCCTTATGCCATTCATGAGCTCTGAAGAGTATTCTTCTTCTGAAGAGAATGAAGATGTTACTGAAGAGCAAGTTGCCAAGTTCCTTGGTGCAATCATGAAGCTGAATGCCAATTTATTTGGTAATGAAACTTGGGGAGATGAACCTCCCATGTTCACCAATGAACTAAATGCATTGGATCAACTGAGATTGCCTCAGAAAAAATAGGATCCTGGAAAGTTCCTAATACCTTGTACCATAAGCACCATGACCTTTGAGAAGGCTTTATGTGATCTTGGGTCAGGAATAAACCTCATGCCACTCTCTGTAATGGAGAAACTGGGAATCTTTGGGGTACAAGCTGCTAAAATCTCATTAGAGATGGCAGACAATTCCAGAAAACAGGCTTATGGATAAGTAGAGGACATAGTAGTAAAGGTTGAAGGCCTTTACATCCCTGCTGATTTCATAATCCTAGATACTGGGAATGATGAGGATGAATTCATCATCCTTGGAAGACCCTTCCTAGCCACAGCAAGAGCTGTGATTGATGTTAACAGAGGTGAACTAGTCCTTCAATTGAATGAGGACTCCCTTGAGTTTAAAACTCAAGGACATCCTTCTGTAAACATGGAAAAGAGGCACAGTAAGCTTCTCTCAAAACAGAGTCAACCAAAGCCCCCACAGTCAAACTCTAAGTTTGGTGTTGAACTCCCATATCCAAACTCTAAGTTTGGTGTTGGGGAGTCTCAACAATGCTCTGAACATCTGTGAGGCTCCATGAGAGCCCACTGTCAAGCTATTGACATTAAAGAAGCGCTTGTTGGGAGGAAACCCAATTCTTATTTTTTTAATTATATTTTTTATTAGTTATATGTCTTCATAGGTTCATGATCATGTGGAGTCACGAAAACAACTGAAAAAATTGAAGAAAAATCAAAAACAGCAGAAGAAAAATCACACCCTGGAGGAAGGACTTACTGGCGTTCAACGCCAGAACAGAGCATGGATCTGGCGTTGAACGCCCAAAACAAGCAGCATCCTGGCGTTCAGACGCCAGAAATGCACACTGAGGAAGAGCTGGCGCTGAACGCCAGAAACAAGCATCTGGCTGGCGTTTAACGCCAGAAATATGCTGCATCTGGGCGCTGAACGCCCAGAACAAGCATCAATTCGGCATTTAAACGCCAGAATTGCATGCAAAGGCATTTTACATGCCTAATTGGTGCAGGGATGCAATTCCTTGACACCTCAGGATCTGTAGACCCCACAGGATCAACTCAGCATCTGTGGACCCCATAGGATCCCCACCTACCACCACTCATTCTCTTCCCTCTTCTCAATGTTCATCCTCTCTTCCCAATAAACACTCTTCTTCAAAACTCTTCACCAATCACCTCAATCTCTCTTCCCTATCACCACTTCACCACTCACATCCATCCACTCTTCCCCATAAACCTACCTCATAAACTCCACCTACAGAAGGAGCTCAATGGAAGATTGACTCAAAAGGCAAACCGGTTCAACTTAGAAGACTGGACCTTAAGCCTGTGGCTAGAGGATGGTTGGAGTTCATCTAACGCTCCATCATCCCCACTAGGAACCAATTTGAAGTTACTGTGGATCGGGCCATCATGATCCATAGCATCATGATTGGAGAGGAAGTAGAAGTTCATGAAGTCATCTCCCTTGAACTCTACAAAATAGCCGAAAAGTCCTCTCCCTTGGCAAGGCTAGCTTTTCCTCACCTTATTTGCCATCTATGTTACTCAACTGGAGCTTTCATAGAAGGAGACATTCCCATTAAGGAAGAGAAGCCCATCACTAAGAAAAGGATGGAGAAAACAAGAGAGCCCACTCATGGATCTCAAGAAACACGTGAGGAAGCTCATCATCAAGAAATCCCTGAGATACCTCAAGGGATGCACTTTCCTCCACAGAATTTTTGGGAGCAAATCAACACCTCCCTAGGAGAACTAAGTTCCAACATGGCACAACTAAGGGTGGAACATCAAGAGCACTCCATCATCCTTCATGAAATTAGAGAAGATCAAAGAGCAATGAGGGAGGAGCAACAAAGACAAGGAAGAGACATAGAAGAGCTCAAGGACATCATTGGTTCCTCAAGAAGGAAACGCCACCATCACTAAGGTGGA
>NC_029790.2:109338286-109338676 GCF_000816755.2 Arachis ipaensis | reverse complement strand
TTGATTCTTGAAGCAAGAAAAAGCAGTGAATACAAAAGCTTGCAGAAAAAAAAAGAGAGAAAAGAAAGAAAAAAAAAAGAAAAAGCAAGCAGAAAAAGCCAAAAGCTCTTAAAACCAAAAGGCAAGAGCAAAAAGCCAATAACCCCTTAAAACCAAAAAGCAAGAGTAAATAAAAAGGATCCCAAGGCTTTGAGCATCAGCGGATAGGAGGGCCTAAAGGAATAAAATCCCGGCCTAAGCGGCTAAACCAAGCTGTCCCTAACCATGTGCTTGTGGAGTGAAGGTGTCAAGTGAAAACTTGAGACTGATCGGTTAAAGTCAAGGTCCAAAGCAAGAGAAGAGTGTGCTTAAGAACCCTGGACACCTCTAATTGGGGACTTTAGCAAAGCT
>NC_029790.2:109325890-109338224 GCF_000816755.2 Arachis ipaensis | reverse complement strand
GAGCTACAGAACTCAAAATGGCGCGCTTCCAATTGCGTTGGAAGGTAGACATCCAGGGCTTTCCAACAATATATAATAGTCTATACTTTGGGCGAGTTTAGATAACGCAAAAGGGCGTTGAACGCCAGTTCTACGCTGCAGTCTGGAGTTAAACGCCAGAAACACGTCACAAGCCAGAGTTGAACGCCAAAAACATGTTACAAACTGGCGTTCAACTCCAGAAGAAGCCTCTGCATGTGTAAACTTCAAGCTCAGCCCAAGCACACACCATGTGGGCCCCAGAAGTGGATTTATGCATCAATTACTTACTTCTGTAAACCCTAGTAACTAGTTTAGTATAAATAGGACTTTTTACTATTGTATTAGACATCTTCGGATCATCTTATGATTTTTAGTTCATCTTAGGATCATATTGATCATGTTTGGGGGCTGTCCATTCGGCCTTGCCTGAACCTTCATCACTTATGTATTTTCAACGGTAGAGTTTCTGCACTCCATAGATTAAGGTGTGGAGCTCTGCTGTTCCTCATGAATTAATGCAAAGTACTACTGTTTTTCTATTCAATTCAACTTATTCCGCTTCTAAGATATTCATTCGCACTTCAATATGAATGTGATGAACGTGACAATCATCATCATTCCCCCACGAACGCGTGCCTGACAACCACTTCCGTTCCACCTTAGATTGGATGAGTATCTCTTGGATCTCTTAATCAGAATCTTCGTGGTATAAGCTAGATTAATGGCGGCATTCATGAGAGTCTGGAAAGTCTAAACCTTATCTGTGGTATTCCGAGTAGGACTCAGGGATTGAATGAATGTGACGAGCTTCAAACTCGTGAGTGCTGGGCGTAGTGACAGACGCAAAAGGATAGTAAATCCTATTCCAGTATGATCGAGAACCTCTAGATGATTAGCCATACAGTGACAGCGCATTGGACCATTTTCACAGAGATGATGGGATGCAGCCATTGACAACAGTGATGCCTCCAGATGATTAGCCATGCAGTGATAGCGCATCGGACCATTTTCACAGAGAGGATGAAAAGTAGCCATTGACAACGGTGATGCCCTTACATAAAGCCAGCCATGGAAAGGAGTAGGATTGATTGGATGAAGACAGTAGGAAAGTAGAGGTTTCAGAGGAACGAACGCACCTCTATATGCTTATCTGAAATTCCCACCAATGAATTACATAAGTATTTCTATCTTTATTTTCTGTTTATTTATTATTATTATTCGAAAATTCCATAACCATTTGATATCCGCCTGACTGAGATTTACAAGGTAACCATAGCTTGCTTCAAGCCGACAATCTCCGTGGGATCGACCCTTACTCACGTAAGGTTTATTACTTGGACGACCCAGTGCACTTGCCGGTTAGTTGTGCGAAGTTGTGAAGTTATGTTTGGACCATGGTATTGTGCACCAGTTTGTTGGCGCCATTGCCAGGGAGAGAACGAACAACAAATTTTATAACCTGAGTAACAATTTTGCATACCAGTCTTCTTCAACTTGCTTATCAGTGTCAATAGCTTTTTTACCTACTATCTTTTCACTTCTTAAGTTGATAGCCTTGCATTCTTCTCTTGGGTTGGGAATGGTGTCACTGGAAAGAGTATTTGTAGGTTTTTCAAATATTACTTTGCCAATGGACCCATTTGAACTTTCAAGTTTCAGATGGAGGCTTTGGTTTCATGCATGAAATTTTAAGTGGTTTGGACAAAAGAGAAGGTGTACTGGGAGAGTTTTTCTAAGGCAGTTTCCATAAAGGAAGGCTTTTGAAGAATTTGTTATGCTTGTGGCTGTGATGGTTGGTATCGGTTATTAAAATTGTTTTAGCGAGGGTTGTTAATTAATTTGTTTTGCCTCTGCCGTTGATTATCCCATCCAAAATTGGAGTGATTTTTCTATCCAGGATTGTAAGTCTTAGAGAATGGATCATTCTTAGGTGGCCTAGAGGAGTTCCCCATGTAATTTACTTTCTCCACAGATGATTGGTCAAACCTACACCCTTCACCTGGAGAGACTTCTCTACCTATGTCATAGGAAGTGTCTTGTATATATACTATTGAGACGTGTATGTTTCTAGTTGTTAAGTAATTGCATTAATTTGTTGGGATATGATTTTGTTTTGTGCTAGAAGAGTATCTAGTGCATCCAACTCCATAACTCCTTTGATTATTGGCCACCATCTCTATCAACTCCAAGGCTTCATCAGTGGTCGTTTTCATGTATAGAGATCCCCGACTGAGTTATCCAACGAGTTCCTTGAAGTAGGGATAATTCCATCATAGAAAATCTAGAGTTGCACCCAGTCAGAGAACATGTCCGGAATGAACTTTCTCAGTATTTCCTTGTACCTGTCCCAGACTTCATGATAGGCAGAATTACAATGGTTCATAATTTTAGCAAAATAATTCCTTCGTTGATAGCATAGTCCAAACCAACAAATAATCCTCCCAATCAAAGTTTATAATTTCTTATATAAACCAAGAGTAGTTAAACTTCGGGTCGTCTTCCCTAGGAACTAATGCCAAGGAGTGCATACAATTTTGGTTGTGGAAAGTAAGGGGTGTTTTCAATAAGGAAGCAAACAATTAAGAAATGAAAGAACAAGACAAAATTGCAATTAATAAACTAATAAAGGAATAAAAGCACTATGTATGTAATATAGACAAGTAATGCTATAAAGTGGTGGAAAAATGGTTCAAAACATAAATGAAACCTTGACTTGGGATGAGTTATGGATATTCCCTTCCTTGCCATAACCATAACTATGATAATTATGATGGATTAATCTCATAAGTCAACCCTTAACATCGAAGGATAGGTCAAGTGAGCATAATTGTTATTAATCCACAAATCCTAGCCAACTTACCAAATTAATTGGTAAAAAGCTAGCGTTAGTGGAAACAATAACAACTAACAACCCTAGAATTATCACTAAATGTTGGACATTATGGCTCTAGTAATCCATAAACTCATTTCCCCCAAGCCAAGGGGTGGAAATCTACCCTATAACTAATAAGATTGACATTTCATTGACCACATAGTGGGCATAAACATAAAACATGGCAAAATTGGTAAATTAATGAAAGCGATGAATCACAAATGCTCAAAATCAATAAAAGTAACTCAAACAAACATGCATCAATGATCATCAAACATCAAATTAACCAACTAAAAATCCAAAATTGCAAAACTATATATATATTGACAAGAGAGATGAAAATAAAAGAAAGTGTAGAACAAGTGGTATAATAAAAGCGAAAATAAAAGAAATACTTACAATAAAATTGCTATAGTCCCAAATCAAAACTTGAAGTATAAAATTCTACAAAACCCTAATGAAAATCCTAAGAGAGAATTTCCTAATCTACACTTCTCCTACTCCTAATGTGTTTTTCTACCCTACTAAAACCTCCTTCCTTCATATGAAATATTGCCCCCTTTATATAGCACTTGATTTCAGCATCCAATGCATCAGAAATGGGCCAAAAGCCCCAAAATGCGAGTCCACGTGACTTTTTAATGGAGGCATGCACTGGTACCTATGCATACGCACACTTCGCTGAATTTTCACTTGTGCGTACGCACAGAGGGTTGTGCGCACGCACACATGCTGATTTCCTTCTTGTGCGTATGCACGTAGGGTTGTGCACACACACGCATGGCTGTGTGTTCCTCCTTGTTTTCTTCATGTTTTCTCCCTTTGTACATGCTTCCTTCCACTTTTGCATATCCATTCTTGCCTCTTTGATCTGAAATCACTCAACAAACATGTCATGGCATCAAATGGAATAAAAGTGAAATTAAATTGCTCAATTTAAGCATAAAAATGCATGTTTTCACATTTAAGTTCAAATTAGGGATCAAACACAAAAGTATGCTATTTTGGTGCTTAAGTGAAATTTTATGTGCTAGAATCCATCTAGATTGAGTTAAAATATATCATCAAATATGGACTCATCACTTCACAAAAATGGACTCTCCGTCTTGCTGTCTGAATGTATAGATGTCCATTCTCAGGTTTATCAACCTTTGAGGGTGGAAGAATTTGGTTAAGAACTTGCTAACCAAATCATCCCAGCTAGCTATACTTTCTTTGGGTTGTGTTTCAAGCCACTACTTGGTCTGGTCTCTTACAGAGAAAGGGAACAATAATAACCGATAAATTTTAGCAGGGACCCCATTAGTCTTGACCGTGTCACAGATTTGGAGGAAGTTAGATATATGTAGGTTAGGATCTTCTTGAGGACTTCCACCAAATTGACAATTTTGTTGGACCAAGATGATGAGTTGGAGTTTCAACTCGAAGTTATTAACATTCACAGTAGGAGTGACAATACTACTACCACAATGTCAAGGATTTGGAGTAATAAAAGACCCAAGGGTCCTCCTAGCTTGCTAGTTATTAATGACATTGTGGTCAATGACATTATTGTTGTTCTCTGCCATGTCAATTTCAATTTCTTCTTCGATTTCTTCTTCAACTCTCTAGTTTCTAACTTGTTTTCTTTGCCTCCAAAGAGTCCTTTCCATTTCAGGATTAAATTAAAGAGGTTCTTTATCCTTATTGTTCTGCATAAACCCACACAGAAAACAAGGAAAATTGTAATTTCCTACGTCAAAGTGAAGAGAATTTCCAGTGAGGTAACTAACAAAAATTTAATAACAAGAAAAGAAAAAGTCTAATCTAGATAATCAATTGATTGGGTTATTGTTAATCTCAATTAATCACCGGCAACAGCACAAAAAACCTGATATAGAATTTTTGTAAAACCACAAACTATCGGTAAGTGCACCGAATCGTATCAAGTAATATCACGGTGAGTGAGTTATCATTCCCACGAGGATTAACGAACTAAGCAACAAGGATCAAGTGATTATTCTAGTCAGATAAAAAAAATCTTGATTTGAGGTAACTCAAGAAGTAAACAGCAAGCAATTAAAAACAATAGTGAATAGATGGAGAAAGTAATATGAATTAAAATGTTAAGGTTTTAGAGATATTGAAACTTTCAAAAATAATGATTTTTACTTTCTACCTTGATCATGCAAGAATGTTTCTCATGGTGAATCCCAATTAATCAAATTCTAATTCTTTGGCAATTCAATTTTTCTTTATCTAATTAATCACTAATTCCTTAGTCAATTATTTAAGACAAGAGATTAAGCACATGCACCGGTTCAAAACCACACAAGTCTCAAGCCCTAACCCTAGATGGTTTACATCCGTTTATTAAACTACTTTCAAAACTTAGAGAATCATGAGAATAAGTTTTGAGCTTAATTCTAACACAAAACCTTCCCAAGATGATTTTAGAATTTAATTTAGATCCAAACTATTTTCTAATATATTCAAATCTTTGTGATGAAGAATGAAACTTAATTATTACGAACATCAATACATAAATCAAGAGTAGAAAAGCAATAACATCAATCCATAAGAATCAACAGAGCTCCTAACTTTAATAGAGGAGATTAGTTGCTCATTACATAGAAAAACAAAATTAGGGTTGTAAAAGTGTACGTGAATATCTGGATAGGTTTCAAGGTTTCTAAGAAATCCCTTAAATACCTCTCAGAACTAATTAATCAAAACCTAATTCAAACTTAATTAAAATCAAATCAACTAATATATTTTCCTTAATTAACTCCATAAAGCAAATAGAGCAAGGATCTTCCAATTGAGGTCTAATTTAGCAAATCTTTATTAATTCATGATTTTGCACTCCCAGGAAATGTTGAGGAAGCCTGTGTTTAACTTGGAATAGCCCATGTTTAACTTAGGTGAAGAAAAGGCTTTGATGTGGGAGAAGCTTGCCTAGAGGTTTAACATTGCATGAAGGAACGTTTAACATAGATTATCCATGTTAAACATGTGCGACATAATGAGGAGAGGGAGCCCCTGGGCACAAGCCCAATGTTTAACATGGTTGTCCAATGTTAAACGTGTGCGATACATAGAGAAGAAGATCTTGGTGGCTTTTGGCCCAATGTTTAACTTGGACCTCCATGTTTAACTTGTACAATCTTGATGAGGGGGAAGCCACTGGCCTTTGGCCCAATGTTTAACTTGGCTGATGCAAGTTAAACATGTGCGATGCTGGGTACTGGGAAGCTCCTGGTTTTTGGCCCAACGTTTAACTAAGATAGTGCATGTTAAACGTGGATGCATGCATGGGTGAGATTGAGTTTGGCCGTGCAATGTGGCTTCTCCATGTTAAACGTTTCTGAAGAAAAATAACTTTAACTTGCTCTTAAAATTAGGCCTAACATGTAACTTGGCTTCTCCACGTTTAACTTGTATGTTTGTGTTTTTCTCTTCTGTTTCTCCTTTTCTTGTTTTCTATTTTCTCTATTTGTTTTCTCATGACTTTGGTTTGATTTAAGCTTTTCTTTGGGTTTTCCTTTGTTTATTAGGCAATTCTTCATTAATCCTCTACAAAACATATAAAACAAAGTACTCAAAGTATCTTGATAAAAATATAAGAGAATTAATGAGGAATCAACATCTTTAGCAACATAATTCACTAGAAAACTATCGAATGATGCTCATGCATCATTGTGAGCATCATTCATAGCACTGGTGGATGAACAAAACCAATCACTAGTGAATGTGAAACTAGTTGAAGAAGTTAGATAGACAAGTGTAAATCAATATCTTTAGGTATAAAATTATTTTGAGCAATCTAGTATTAAATATGAAAAAAAAAATTTATAAATGAATATATCTACAGGTTATAGGTACAAGATTGATGTGTATGGAAGAGGACATGTGAGGTAGCATCCTCGAAAGAAGAGAAAGAAAAAAGGGAGTTAGTTGAGTTGATGGAGAAAAATAAAGGAAAATAAAGCGGAGTCAATAGTCATGTCGAAGAAGTTGAAAAAGAAAGAGAAGGAAGAAGAAATGAAAAAGGAAATGGACACCACGAAAGAAAAGATGAAAAATGTTGAAGACAAAAATGAAGCACTATAACTAAAGCTCGAATAGATTATCACAACAAAAGAAGGAAAAAACGAAGAATTAGATTTGTTTGAACTGTTTAAACAAGGTTTTGATAGAGCAATGGAGCATATAAAAGTACTATAGCCAGATGTAGAGGTTAATCTAACGGATCTTTCCATGGTAGTGATTAATGGAGAGCTAGTTATTGAGGATATATTGATTGAAGGTAATGGTGAATTAGAGGCTACCTTATTATTTTTTTTTATTGTGAAAATCTTATGTTTATTTTGCTAGTCTTTTAGCCCCCCAGACTAAATGTAATACATCTTCAAGGAAAAACCATTTCATGTGCCAGGGAAATCATTGCTTTCTAAAGTTTTCAAGGCATATGCTTATAAGGACTTGAATAACTTGAAAAGATCCTTCATATATAGTTGATAACTTGCCATGCCCGTGTGGTTTTCGAACCTCTTTAGATTTTCATAAAACTAAATCCCTTTCAATAAATTTAAGGTATAATTCTTCTGTTGTACTTGCGTTCAATTGTATACTGCATGGCTCGATGAGGTAAGAGAGTAATGTGGCAATCATCTTTAATAATGTCCAATTCAACCCTTCTAAATTCAAAGTTTCTTTCATCATTGTTGTTGAGGCACAAAGACCCTTATGTCACCTCTACTAGTCTTATAGCATCGGCTCCATAGACTAAATGAAAAGGAGTTTCCTTTGTTAATGAATGCTAAGTTGTATTATAGATTTACAAGACTTTAGGCATAAAATTAACTGACAAACTTTTGTTATCATCTGATATAGCCGTTAGAACCTAGTTAAAAAGCCATAAATCGGCTTTATACATTATAGCTCGGCTCTGCATGTTATGACTTATTCAAACGTCATAATTCAGATCCACACACCAAAAATAAGTATCGTAATAATTTGATACGATATTACTATCCTTCAATGAAAATAATTGCTAGAAATGTAACTGCTCTGCTTTACCTCACATATAAAAAATGTAAGATGTTTTATATTCGGCAGAACTAAGACGAACATACACAATACTAACTTAAACATCAGAGTGCCTTTTACAGGTACACTCCCCCTTTGTTCTCTCCATAAGGAGATATACTCTCTGGACAGAAAGCTCGGACATTCAAGCCACTAGCTCGGAATTGAGGATAAAAACTCGGAGCTAACTGGAAGGAAGACGAGTTATATCCGGACAACTCATGCAAGAATAATTAGTGTCCACCGTGGGTCCTCGAAATAAAAGACCTTATTTTTCCTACAGGTCCCGAAATTCTCTCCCATAACCATGGCTGACTTGCCTCCTCCCACGCCATCCGAGCTTATTCAGATGGTAATGGAGCTACAGCAGGCCAATCAGTGCATGGCAGAGGAGAATCAAGAGTTAAGCCCCACTTTGGTTCATGAGATTGGCGAGTTGCACTGAATTAGTCCTTCAGATCCCAATTGCACTAAATTAGTCCCCCAGATTCGAAAAAATGCACCACGTTAGTCCTTCTTCCAATTTCCGTCACCGGAGCACTGACGCCGTCAGTGACGTGGCCAGTTCTTGCCACACTGGACCCAACAACAATTAGATGGCATGGCAATAAATTTGATTAGCTCCAATTTAGTCCTTGTACCCTTTTATAACCAAGATTTTTGCCCTAACTTCTTCCTCTTCTTCTTCTATCCACTTTTCCTGGTTCTTCGTCTTCTTTCTCACTGTGCAGCTTTTTGGATTTAGGATCATGAGTGCAAGTGGGAGCCAGACTTCCCGGCGGTCAAATAGCAGGATCTCCAGAGAAACCAGTAGAGCATCGAGTGTTCTAGAGTGGTGTGGATGTGGCTGCCGCCCTATACTCCGGTGGTCTACAACAGAGGCTAACCCTAACAAAGTCTCAACTCTTAATTAATAAGAATTATACCTAAATAGATATGTAATAAAAGCATTAAATTTTTATGAATAACTACAAAGTGATTTCTATCTAATCCTTGAAGAAATTGCCAAAAGAAATTACCAATAATCCATGAACTTGATAGATTTCATTATCACAGGAAATGGTGGATGATGGAAATTGAAAATACTTGGTATCCATGAGAAAGATGTCCACCATGAGGAAGACCAAGTGCCATGATTCTGTCATGAGGTTTTAGCAATGCAGTATAAACTTAAAAATTTGAAGGAGACCCAGATAGAGGCTGAACGTTCACTGCAATTTATGGGTAATAACATATGAAAAAAATTGACACCTAAATATTTTAAAAGAAACTACTGAATATCAAGAAAGCTCATGAGCATTCATTTTGAAATTTAACCAGCAAAAAGTCTACAAGAGAATTCAACCTAAATGCTACTTCTAAATTCTGAACAAAAACTCGTGTGCCTCAAGTGGTAGAAGAAGAAAGAGGAAAAAAATAAAAAAAGGTAATCACAATGAATAGATCATGTCCACCTGCAAGCTTAGAACAATTAGAACAACAGGCCAATGACCAACAAGATGAAATAATGTGCAATCAACAAGACCAAATAAAAGGGTATACCAACATAGTTATTGTGTAGTTACCTCCCCATTTAGCTGGATCCAACCTAAATGCCTCGAGGGCACGCTTCTGACATAGTCTTTCTGCCTAGCACCACAACCATAATCCAGAAAGATATTCAACCCATAAAACTGCACAATTTCTAATTATAATGCCTAATGAGAATAGAATTTTAAGATAAATGTTGGCCAAACATAAGAATTAAACAAAATAATTTCACATTAGCATTTCATCGAACATATCGCATGCATAATATGCAAACAGGGATTTTGAGCTCAATTGAAGTAGCTATCAACCCAGGAAAATAGCCAGCAAACACTTGCAATCTAACAAACATTAATTAACTAATCTAGACATAACAAGATTACTATGTACCTTGAGGAAGAAAGGCAACAATTTTTTAATTTGACTAGAAGCAGGAGTCCAATAATAAAATCCTATAGTAGAGATGAATTGAAGTGATATCTTACTGTAACTCCTGGTCTCTCTTTGTTGTAGACAGCTTCATCAGGATTTGTTAGTTCTATGATGTTGGATAGTGAAGTGTTATCAGCCAGGGCAGTGGGCTTATTGCCTTCGATGGGTGCTGATTCTTCCACCATTGGAACAGAGCATAAAAAGAAACCCCTACACAGTCCCACAAAACATCAAAACAAAACCCTAACACAAAATCAGCTTTAAAACTTGTGAACTGACAATATACAAAATACTTAACCATGATCAACACACATCACAGCATTTCATTAAATTTGAAAAAAAAAATTTCACCCTCACTAACCTCAGTGACGACACAGAAAATCCCTGTAATAGCAAACGTACTCTTCCGACAACTGCACAGCGAACGTCGTGTTCTAATAGTCTCGAGAAATCCTATTGCAGCCACCTGTTGCTACTTTGGGTCACTCATGGAAGAGAAACGTTTTTTTCTCTGCACTGATGGAGAAGTAGAAGACAAAAAGTAGAAACAAAAAAAGGAAAATGACGTCGTTCAAAGGGGTGTTTAACGCCAAATTAGAAACCACCTCGTCTCATTCTGTCCAGCGTGGCAAGAACTGGCCACGTCACTGACGACGTTAGTGCTCCGGTGACGAAAATTGGAAGAAGGACTAACGTGGTGCATTTTTTCGAATCTGATGGACTAATTTAGTGCAATTGGGATCTCGAGGACTAATTCAGTGCAATTCGCCAATCTCAAGGACCAAAGTGGGGCTTAACTCGAGAATCAATGAATGGCAAACTAAATAGCCGAGATAACCAATGCTTGGATTGAACACAATAAGAATAATGATAAACGAGTAGAAGATGAAGATCAGAAATCTGATCCAATGCATGTCTCAGAACTCAGCCACATGAAGAAGGCCGGCGATTTAATGAAGACAATGAACACGACAATGTTGTTGGGTCGTTTACTGCCGAAATCATGAACTTCCAAATGGTGCTTCTGACCCTATTTTATGATGTTGTTTTCCTACTTTTTTAGACGGTCTTGCACTTGATTGGTTTTGTTCTTTGTCTGCAGATTCAATTTCTTGTTTTCAGGAACTCGCAGAACTTTTTGAAGATCACTTTGCTGCTTCTTCCATTTACCTGCATGATTTGGATTACTTGAATAGAATCAAACAAGGTCATAACGAAAGCCTGAAGGACTATATCACCTGTTTTACGAAGGTGGCCATCACCATACCAGATCTTCACCCAAAAGTACACCTGCATGCCATTAAGAGCGGACTTCGACTAGGAAAATTTCAAGCAATCACGGTTGCCAAGCCATAAACCCTCGCCGAGTTTCGTGAGAAAGCTAAAGGCCAGATGGAGATTGAAGAGCTCCGCCAAGTTCGAAAGTTAGAAAAAACTCATGCTAACAAAGACGATGATAAAGCTCGAGACAATAAAAGGGTCTTCAAGTTAACACCCCGTTATGACTTATATACGCAGCTCAACACAAAAAAGTACGACATAATCAAAGAGATCTTAAATTCAAAGCTCATCAAACCTCCCTGGAAAGCCGGCAATTATCAGGATCTGAAGAATATGGATAAGTCCAAATATTGCACCTTTCACCAGAAGCATAGGCATACTACTGACAAGTATGTGATAGCCAAAGACCTGTTGGAGCACTTAGCTCGGCAAGGTCACTTAGACAAATACATCAGTGGCCACATACAAAAGCGCGCCACATCTTCTACCAACCACACCTTTGTAGGGTATGGTGCACGAAATTGTGATGTCCAGGCTCGAACAATCCCTGGTAATGCCTCCAAAGCTTGGTGCTCTGATCTCAATACATAATTGTCACAACTTCGATACAACTAACCAGCAAGTGCACTGGGTCGTCCAAGTAATACCTTACGTGAGTAAGGGTCGAATCCCACGGAGATTGTTGGTGTGAAGCAAGCTATGGTCACCTTGTAAATCTCAGTCAGGCAGATATAAAGTGCTAATGGTGTTTTCGAATATCATATAATGAAATAGGGATAGAGATACTTATGTAAATCATTGGTAGGAATTTCAGATAAGCGAATTATGCTTTTACCACACCAAACTTAGAATATTGCTCGCCCTCGAGCAATAATCAAAAGAAATAGAAGAAGAAAAAGAAGAAATATGGAGAGGGAGAGGGAGATGAGGTTTCGGCCAAGAGGAGTGTAGAGGGGTGTGTTGTGTGAATTTGATGAAGAATGGAGGTCTTTATATAGGGAAGGGAGGGGGGTAAAGGTTCGGCCATATAGGTGGGTTTGGGTGGGAAATTGGTTTTGAATTTTGATGGTAGGTGGAGTTTATGAGGTAGGTTTATGGGGAAGAGTGGGTGGATGTGAGTGGTGAAGAGGT
>NC_029790.2:109324449-109325857 GCF_000816755.2 Arachis ipaensis | reverse complement strand
ATTTTTGAAAAATATTTTTGGAATTTTCGAAAATAACTAAGAATTTTGAAAAAGATTTGATTTTTGAAAAAGATAAGATTTTCAAATTTGAAAATTTGATTTGACTTCATGAGAAACAAATTGATTTTAAAAATTTTTGAAAAAGTCAACTCAATTTTCGAATTTGATGAGAGAAAAAGGGAAAGATATTTTTTTTTATTTTTGAATTTTTATAATGCAAGAGAAAAACAAGAAAAATGATGCAATGCATGAAATTTTTAGATCAAAACAATGAATGCATGCAAGAATGCTATGAATGTCAAGATGAACACCAAGAACACTTTGAATGCCAAGATGAACATCATAGACATAATTTTGAAAAATTTTTAATGCAAAGAAAACATGCAAGACACCAAACTTAGAATTCTTTAATGCTTAGACACTAAGAATTCAAGAATGCATATGAAAAACATGAAAAGACACAAAACAAAAAATCATCAAGATCAAACAAGAAGACTTACCAAGAACAACTTGAAGATCATGAAGAACACTATGAATGCATGAAATTTTCGAAAAATGCAAGATGCATATGCAATTGACACCAAACTTATAACATGACTCAAGACTCAAACAAGAAACAGAAAATATTTTTGATTTTTATGATTTTCTAATTTTTTTGGATTTTTTTCGAAAATTATATGAAAAAGAAAAAATCAGGATTCCAAAATTTTTAATATGAATTCCAGGAATCTTGCATTCTTAGTCTGAAGCTTCAGTCATGGAATTAGACATGGCTCACTAGCCAGCCAAGCTTTCAAAGAAAGCTCCAGTCCAAAACACTAGACATGGCCAATGGCCAGCCAAGCTTCAGCAGGTGATCATGGATCAGCAGCAGGTGGATGAGCAACAACTAATTTGCTCTTGATAACAAATTGCAAGCCCCAGTCCAAATGAATTTAGACATGGCTTTACAGCCAGCCAGGCTTCACATGCTTCATGAAACACTAGAATTCATTCTTAAAAATTTTGAATAAATTTTTGAAAACAATTTTTTTTTTTCGAAAACAAAAGAAGAGTTTTTGAAAGATTTTTGAAAACTTTTTGAAAACAAAACGAAAAGAAAATTACCTAATCTGAGCAACAAAATGAACCGTCAGTTGTCCAAACACGAACAATCCCCGGCAACGGCGCCAAAAACTTGGTGCACGAAATTGTGATGTCCAGGCTCGAACAATCCCTGGTAATGGCTCCAAAGCTTGGTGCTCTAATCTCAATACATAATTGTCACAACTTCGATACAACTAACCAGCAAGTGCACTGGGTCGTCCAAGTAATACCTTACGTGAGTAAGGGTCGAATCCCACGGAGATTGTTGGTGTGAAGCAAGCTATGGTCACCTTGTAAATCTCAGTCAGGCAGATATAAAGTG
>NC_029790.2:109309456-109324008 GCF_000816755.2 Arachis ipaensis | reverse complement strand
AAGTATGGACTATTATACATTGCTGGAAAGCCCTGGATGTCTACTTTCCAACGCAATTGGAAGCGCGCCATTTCGAGTTCTGTAGCTCCAGAAAATCCACTTTGAGTGCAGGGAGGTCAGAATCCAACAGCATCAGCAGTCCTTCTTCAACCTCTGAATCTGATTTCTGCTCAAGTCCCTCAATTTCAGCCAGAAAATACCTGAAATCATAGAAAAACACACAAAATCATAGTAAAGTCCAGAAATGTGAATTTAACATAAAAACTTATGAAAACATCCCTAAAAGTAACTAGATCCTACTAAAAACATACTAAAAACAATGCCAAAAAGCGTATAAATTATCCGCTCATCAGGGTACTACTCCCGAGATAAAGAGAAGATGACTCATAATCATCCTGACCAACCACGAGGAGTTATTAACTGTATTTCTAGAGATTTCGCAGGTGGAGGAGCAACTAGCTCGGCACAAAAGCGTACATACTGAGCTATGCTCTCGGTATAAGGCAATTCAAATGAAACTCAAACTACATATTTTCCACAAATGACATTCCAAGAATCTGATTTCAATACAAACACAACAAATCCGGATGACCCAGTTGTGATTTCCATCTAGCTAGGAGATCTTTTGGTTCACAAAGTGTTACTAGACCCGAGAAGCAGTACAGACGTTCTATTCTATTCAACATTCTAAAAAATAAAACTGAGCAATGACATACTCCAACCTTCCACTGGAGACCTGGTCGGATTCTCAAGTGAACGTTCCCCGGTATTGGGATCTGTGTGGTTACAAACCACACTGGGTGAGCATCCTTTATCTAAAACATCGAACGTATAATATTTAGTTGTTGACTGCTTTAGTCCTTATAATTTAATACTCAGTCGACCTTTTTTAAATAAGTTTGGCACTATTGTCTCTACCATTCATCTCTATGTTAAGTTTCATGTGCAGGATGATCTTATCGCACTATTCACAATGACCATCGTGAAGCTCAGCAGTGTTACAACATCAGTCTCAAACTGCCAAACCGAGCTAAAGGAGCCCAAGTGAACAATGTCCATAATCCTGCTGAGCTCCCAACACTTGCAGACCTCGACCCGAGAGCCAAGCTCCTTGAGCAACCAACACCAATGGAAGAGCTACAAAAAGTATATTTTACTAATAATTCTAACAAATTATTTATGTAGGCACAACTCTTAGCCCGGAGGAAAGAGGCTCAATTCAACAATTCCTACAACAACATGCTGATCTCTTCGCATGGACCCCTGCTGATGTGCCCAGGATTGATCCCTCAATCATTTCTCACAAGTCGGCACTCAATCCATCTGCTCAACTTGTAGCTCAGAAAAAAATGCAACCTTTGCCTTGAGAAAAAGCAAGCATCCTTAGAAGAAACCAAAAAGCTCATCAATACTGGTTTTATACAGGAAATAAGGTTTACAACATGGCTGCCTAATGTCATAATGGTGAAAAAACACAACAGTAAATGGCGCATGTGTGTTGATTTCATCGATCTCAACAAATTATGCCCAAAAGATGCTTATCCCTTACCATCTATTGATTCTTTAGTTGATAATGGTTTAGGCTATAAAACATTAAGCTTCATAGATGCATGTTCTGGTTACAACCTGATTTTAATGCATCCTTTTGACCAAAATAAAACTGCCTTTATTACTGACTATGGTAACTATTGCTATAAGGTTATGCTTTTTGGACTTAAAAACGCAGGAGCAACATATCAGCGTCTTATGGACAAGGTATTCACTAATCAAATTGGCAGAAACATGGAGGTCTATGTCAATGATATGGTGGCCAAAACAAAGCTCGGCAAAGTTCACGTAGATGACCTTATGGAGATCTTTACTTAAATTAGACGTGACAATATGCGACTCAACCCCAAAAAATGTGCCTTCGGAGTACAAGTAGGCAAATTTCTAGGTTTTTTGCTTACAAACAAAGGAATAGAAGCCAATTCTGAAAAATGCTGAGCTGTGCTCGACATGACAAGCCCAAAGATAATAAAAGAAGTCCAACGGTTAACAGGGAGACTTGCTACCCTATCTAGATTTTTTTCATGCTTAGCATCTAAATCTTCTTGTTTTTTCCAAACGTTAAAAAAGAAAAACCATTTTACATGCAATGACAACTATGAAAAAGCTTTTTTAGATCTAAAGAATGTTCTTTCAAAACCCCCCCCCTCCAATTTTACAAAAACCTATTCAGGGGAAAGACTTTTATCTTTACCCCTCAGTTATTGACTGGGCTGTAAGCTCTGTTATTGTTAGAGAAAGAGGAAGAACACAGCAACCAATTTATTTCATAAGCAAATCATTACAGAATGCTGAACTTCCCTATCCGAAAATAGAGAAGCTCACACTTGCTCAAATATTCTCGACCAGATGTCTCCGACCATATTTTCAAAGCCACGTCATCAATGTGAGAACTGACCAACCACTTCGGCAAGTCCTCTAGAAACCGGAACTAGCTGGCCAACTTATTAAATGGTCAGTTGAACTTTCCGATTTCGACATCAGATACCAAAGCCGAGGACCGATCAAGTCTCAGTACTTAGCAAATTTTGTGGCTGAGTTTACAATCCTAACATCAGACGAACATTCGATGCAATAGACGCTTTCTGTGGATGGAGCATCAAATCCTCAAGGATGTGGCACTAGAGTCCTCCTCGAAGATAGTAACGAGTTTGTACTTGAACATTCTTTACATCTTTCCTTCAAGGTAAGCAATAGCCAGACAGAGTATGAAGCTCTGATTGCCGGTCTACAATTAACAATGAACCTACAAATCTCAAAACTAAAGGTATATTGCGACTCTCTACTAGTCGTACAATAGGTAAATGACCTATTCCAAGTGAAAGACCCTTTATTAGCAAAATACTTAGCTATTGTTAAGTCTCTAATATCTAATTTTTCAAAATTTAAAATTTATCACATACCTTGAGAAGAAAATCACCTAGCTAATATCTTATCAAAACTTGCAAGCACACAATCACATACTTCTTCACTTCATCAATCTACTTAGCTTAAACCAAGTATTGATTTAACTGAGGTCTTAAGTGTCATTCGGGAAAACAACTAGCGGAAGCCTTATATAGAGTACCTCAGGACTGGGAACATTCCTCACAGTGTCAATAATATTGGGAATTCCGACTTCAAGCATCTTTCTTCACCATTTTCAATAACATTCTATATAGACGAGGTTTTTCTCATCCATTATTGAAATGACTCTCCAGGTCGGAAGCTGACATAGAAGGCATTTGTGGAACTCATGTTGGAGCCTGAAGCCTATCCTCTAACATAATTTGTGAAGAATTCTTCTGGCCAACTTTAAATCAAGATTGTATTGACAAAGTCAAAGCTTGATCTAATTGTCAAAAGTACTCCCCGATCATCCACATACCAGCCAAGGAGTTACATCACTCAGAAGTAAGTTGGCCTTTCAATCAATGGGGGCTTGATATACTCGGTCCATTCCCATTGGCACTGGGATAGGTAAAATTTTTAATCGTTGCCATTGATTATTTTTCAAAATGGATTGAGGCTCAACCCTTGGCAAAAATCACCTCTCAACAAATGATATCCTTTGTCTGGAAGCATATTATTTGTAGATTTGGTATACCTCGGCACATCATCACTGACAATGGTTGCCAGTTTGCCGATTAAAAACTTACTTTTATTTTGCAGAATTTAAAAATAGCACAATACTTTTCTTCCGTGGAACACCCACAAACAAACGGCTTAGCAGAAGCAGCAAACAAGGTCATCTTACATGTCTTAAGGAAAAAAATCGACGATGTCAAAGGACTCTGGACCAAACTAATACCAGAAATCATATGGGAATATAACAGCACCATACATTCAACAAGAAAAGAAACACCCTTCATATTAATGTATGGATCTGAAGCCTGATAGCAGTAGTTAATCAAGCTTAATTAACCAAAATCAACTAATTAACCAACTAACAGGGGCTATAATCAACTAACAACAACTAATCTAACTAAGCTAATTAATCAAAATCAACAAATTAACCAAAATTAATCAAACTTAATAAAAATAAAAAGGAAAATGGACAAAAACCTGAAAGCAGAAAACTAGAACAGGGGCTACTGCTTGTTCTGCTTGTGCTGGAACTGCTTGTTCTGGTTCAGTTTCACGAACTTTGTTGTGCTCCTGGGTGGAAAAACAAAATCTGCAATGCAATCAATTGCAAAATCAGACACAACAACCCAAAATTCCTCTAGAAGAAGAACGAGCAGAGGTAATGGTACTAACGCTGTGACCCAGTGGCAAGAAGCACGAGCAAAGGCGAATGGAAAGCCCACACTTGTGACGGCAAGTCGGCGAGACGGAGACGGTGAAACCAAAGAATGACAACGGCGAACGAGAAAGGAGAAGACTGAAGGAGAAGCGTCGAAGGAGAAGACACAACAGTTGAAGGAGAAGCGCGACGCCATAGTTGAAGGAGAAGCACGTTTGTGCGTAGTGTGAACTGTGAACTGGTTCACCGAATTAGGGTTTTTCCAAATTTAGATCCTAATTTGGATTTAGATACGGATCTGGATTTAAGTTGGTTAATTGGTTTGGATTAAAAAACCAAACCATAAAATTGATACAATCTGGTTTAGATTTTTTTTTTAAAAAATTAGTTTTTTTAAAATGGTTTGGTTTGGATTAGGTTTAAAATCCAAAATTAGGATTTTTTTGCTCAACCCTAACTATAATGGACGGATTAAAAATTAATTAAAACTTTTAGATTTGACCACTTTAGTGATTAATAAATCCGACATAAAATAATTACAATTCATAAAATCTGAAGAAAAATATAATACCAAAGCAAAGTGTGAATGATGTAGCAAGTAGCAACATATACGATTATATACAATAAGACATTAACTTTCTTTATGTAGCAAAACAATGACATATATACTAGCGGAACATTTTCAGTTTAATTTTAATCTAAAAAATTTGATGACACAAAGCCACGAAAAACAAAATCTCAGATGCATGGCATATATGATCAAATTCATATACCACTACGTCATACATATTTCGCAAAAGCAAAATCACTAATTCTTTTATTATTCATCATCATGTAGTGTGTATATATGCAATAACGTATTGACACATACTATCTTGCTTCCACGGTACGGTCATGTTTAGTTAATTTTGCATTCGAACTATTATTATGATTATATATACAATTATCATTCATAGAAAATCATATTTCTCATAACATAACCTACCCTCTGATACCACTAGGGGGCAAACGGGCCGAAATTTATCGGGTCGGCCTGCATAACCCGTCAAAAAAGGCAGGTTGGGTTGAAAATTTGAAACCGTCAAACTTAAAAAAGTCCACCTAACTCGCATCGACTAATTCGTAGGCTTTAGCGGACTTCGGCGGGGCAGATTTTCCCGCCGGGCCAAACGTTTTTTTTGGTTAGTGTCTTTTTTTATAAATTTCTATGATATTATTGATTTACAAGAGGATGAAAAAGATAATTGAAGATGTTCTAAGTTATATTTTAGATTATTATTATGTTTGATGATGGATTATAAGCTTGAAGATGTTTAGGTATATGTTTTAAAAATGTTTATTTTGCTTTGGACAATGTTAATTTTATTTTGTTTCAAAAAACTTAATTTATAATTATGTTTATCACATATTTATAATTATAAAGACTTTAATATCTATGAATTTAAAAATTGTAATTTTTTTGTCTTTAGAAATTATAAATTTATTGAAATAGTTGTGAAATTCGCCAACCCGCTGTTAGGCGGGACGGGAGAAGAATCAGAACCACTTGGAGCGGACTTTTGGTAGGACAGGACGGATGGTCTTTCTCATTTATCACCGCTATAAATTTAATATAATTTTTTGTGTATATTATAAAACTGCTGTTCATGTTCATGTTACAAGAATCTTGACATTCGTGTTTTTCACAAATAGAACTTGGGAGAGTTATTAACCTTAGTTCATGAGTAAGTGTAAAAATGGGCCCAACACTAATATGGGAGAATTCATGTCTATTTGTGTCTTCTTTTGTTCTTTTTCCAACTCTTAGTGATGAATAGAGAAAAAAGAACTTCATGGCAAAAAGTGAGAAGACTGAATTTTTTTCATTAGAAACTAACGTTTCATCAAGTTGACTACTTGTATAATAATTAACTTATTTCTGTTCCCAAGGGTGCCCTTCGTTGGGAGGTTAGTTACTAGTTACTAATCATTACTCGTGGCGATTAATGTACACATCTACAATTTCCAAATCTTTGTAATATTCATTTCAGACAAAAAGTGGTTGTACCAACTAACAACTTTCTTTTGCTCCAATAATTGTTAGGAGCGGTTGCATGTGCAGAGTTTATCACGGTTGCCTGATTTTTTGCAATGTGCTATTGTATCACTAGGATTGAGGACTCGGACATTAAACTCTCTATATATAAACCAGTGCACACCGACAAATCAAATACTCGTACGGTCAATAGATTTAGATACTCTTGGTTATATGCTTATTTGCAAAAGCAAAACTTGTAAAAATTGCATTAATAAACGTTGGGGGCAGAGCCCGAAGATACAAAAACACCGTGAGAAACATATAATATTGGGGGAAAGGAGGAGAAAGAAAATTAATGGCTCATAGAGCATGCTAAACACCTAAATATTCCACACACAGTTATTGTTGAAAAAAACAACACAGAAAATTTTTCCTTTTCTTGTATAAAACCCGGAATTCCGGTCTTTCATTTATGGAATTCACTTGGCAAGCTCGTTGCGGATAAGTTTGGCAGCAGCAACCATGTTGGTGAGGGCTGGCTTCACCTCAGTGTACTTACGGGTCTTGAGACCACAGTCAGGGTTGACCCACAAGATGTTCTTCTCCAGCACTGCAAGCATCTTGTTGATCCTGTCGGCAATCTCCTCGGTTGGTGGAATCCTTGGGGAGTGGATGTCATACACACCTGGGCCAATACCGGCACCATACTTAACTCCTTCACGGAACACTGAAAGAAGCTTCTCATCAGAACGAGAGTTCTCAATGGTGATAACATCAGCATCCATGTCAATGATGGAGTGAATAATATCGTTGAAGTTGGAGTAGCACATGTGGGTGTGGATCTGTTTATACCAAAGTATGTGAATATTCATATTCTTGGAAAAACTGAAAAAGTAACAATGACTCTTCAAATCAAGTTATTTACCTGGGTGGTATCCTGAACACCGACGTTGGTGATTCTGAAGGCGTGGACGGCCCAGTCCAAGTAATGAGCTTGCTCTGACTTCCTCAATGGGAGACCCTCACGCAAAGCAGCCTCATCAATTTGGATAACATTAATGCCAGCCTTCTCAAGGTCTTCGACTTCATCCTTGATGGCCAAAGCAATCTGGTAGGTGGTCTCCGATCTGCATATAGATAGATTCATCATTCACATTAGAAACCAAGCTATAACGAAATATCGATCTTGTTTTCTTCTTAAAACAGAGCAACACTACATATAGGGTCTTGACTCTGAGTTTATAGATTTTTACCTTGGCTGGTCGTTTCTGACAAAGGACCAGTTGAGAATGGTGACTGGGCCAGTAAGCATTCCCTTCATTGGGCGTTTGGTCATGCTCTGAGCAGCGGATGACCAGAAGACTGTCATTGGCTTGGGGCGGCTCACATCACCATAAATGATTGGTGGCTTCACACAGCGAGATCCATAGGATTGCACCCACCCGTTAACAGTGAAGGCAAAACCTGACAACTGCTCTCCAAAGTACTCAACCATATCATTCCTCTACAATGCAAAGCATCCAAAATTAGTTCATAGTGCAATTTTAGCATAGGTAATCAAATGTTTGCTGGCAACAAATCTGGTAAGATGTCAAGAATGACCTATAAAAAAGAAAGAGATAAAAAAATGTGGGACTACTAGATATGAATACCAATATGATTTACCTCAGGCTCTCCATGGACCAAGACATCAATATCAAGCTCTTCTTGGAGTTCAACAACTTTGCGGATTTCCTCCTTGATTGATGTAACATATTCTTCCTCAGAGATCCTAATGAGAAACAATAGTCAAGTTATATAATGTGGATTACCACAACACAAAGCATATATCAGGAGTATCACTTACTTTCCAGCCTTGAATTCACGGCGCACCCTCCTCAACTCGGGGGTCTGAGGGAAGGATCCAATGGTGGTAGTTGGGAGGATTGGAAGGTTAAGCTTCTTTTGTTGAGCATCCAATCTGGCACTGACGTTAGTGGCACGGCGATGGTCAGAACCCTTCAACGCAGCAGCCTGAGAGAAAAACAATGAAAGCAATGAGTACAATCATAATGATGTATACAACATATCGAATTAAACGCAGTGAGCAATGAACATAATCAATAAAAGGCCAAACACTTACAGCCTTCTGAACAGCTTCATTGGTCACTCTTGGGGATGACTTTCTTGAAGCTTGGGCGGCAGTGTTGGCAAAGAAGAAGGCCTGAACATGAGACCACAAAACAGTTAATGCATTTTCTAAATTGTAATTTTTCCTGGAGTACTACTTTCTCCTTTTCCCCATTTACCATTTTACCTTTTTAATATAATTAATTCACCATTTAATTCTTTTATTTTATTTCATTTTTTTTAATATCATAAATGAAAGTACCCAAAAAATATTAATCCATTAGTAGAATTTTGTCAGAATCCATTAACATACTAAATTTCTTACCGTTAAACATTGGAAAATTTAATCAAACTTTGGAAAATCTTGAATGAGATGGAGATTACCTCGTTCTTGTGACCAGCCAATGCATGAGCTAAAGCATTTACTTCAACAACTTTTTGGGCTGCAAAAGCTAGCCATGACTTGATCTCATCATCCAACTTGGTCTCATTAACAAGATCAACAGCAGTGTGAAGAAGTGAGCAGGAGGTGGATACAACAAGCTTATCTGCATACAGTTAGGAAATTAGAAATAATAAATTGCTATATTAGAAGCAAAAGCCTCCCAAAATTTCATATAGAATGTGCATCAATGACCACCTTTGCCGACAATGCCTTCAAGAGCATGCAGTGTGCTGAGAGAACCAGCAAGATCATTAGCCCAAATGTTCCTTCCATCAACAACTCCAGCGAAGAGGTATTTTCCACTGGGGAATCCACCCTTGATCAAATCAATAGTCTGAGTTCCACGGACCAAATCAAATCCATATGCGGTGACACCATTCAGAGATGTAAGGGTCTTGTATGTCTCAGCAGGGATGTCAGCAAAGTAGGTCTCAATAAGAACATTCAAGCCAGAGAGAACAGGTGCAAGTTCTGCATATGCATCAGTAAATGCTTGCAACTTGTGAGCATCAAGGTCCAACACAAGGGTAGGCTCATCAAATTGGATCCATGTAGCTCCAGCTGCCTTAAGGTCAGCAATGACTTCCCTGATTTTACAAATATGAGCAAGTTAGAGATATGGCACACATAATCACAAAAGCAAGCAATAGTCACGGTACAAAAGTTAAAGTTCTTACTTGTAGACGGCGAGGACCTTGGGGAGAAGTGAGAGGAGAGAGAAGGTCTTCTCAACACCCTTGGCAGGCTTGGAGAGCAACAAGTATGAAACTGGGCCAATGAGGACTGGGACAGTTTCAACTCCAAGCTGTGCAAAAGAAAAAAGATACTCGATGACAATTTTTGGCTAAGAATTGTGTCTTGAACATAATGATTCACCCAAGTGGCAGGACAATGTGAGATACAAGAATCAAGAAAAGAACACTCCCTAGCCAGGTACTTGCTTGATAACAATAAATAACATATGGACACAATAATCAAATTGAACCCTGGTGCATGCATAATAATAACATAACAATGCTTCTCAACGACAAATGCAAACCGCTTTGATAATAATTTAATGGCACAAAAATATAGACACATACCGCCTTGGCCTCCTTGTACTCTTCAACTGCCTTGTGGGAGGCATATGTGAACTTCACTTCGGGGCCCAACTCAGGGACAATGAAGTGGCTGCACCAAAACATGCACAATCGGATAGGTTACCATCACACACACCAAAAAATTAAAAAAAATTAAAAAAAAAGAATTACATTAACTGTCTAACCAAAGCAGAAACACCGAGTGCATCACTTACTAGTTGGTGTCGAACCACTTGGTCATCTCCATTGCAGGGACGGTGGCGTTACCCCTGGCCATAGAAAAGTAGGTGTCAAACCCGATCTCACCGCCGGTCCAGCCATAACGGGGAGGGACAGCACCAAGGGTGGCAGTGGCATCCAGAACCTGGTCGTAGTAAGAGAAAGTATTGCTGGGGATGTACTTGATCCCGGCATCTGCCATCTGTTTCCAGATGGATGCCCTGAGATCAGCAGCAACCTTCTTCAAATCCTCGGCGCTGCTCTTGCCATCCCAGAAGGACTCAAGAGCGAACTTGAGCTCTCTCTTGGGGCCCATGCGAGGGTATCCAACAATATGCGAAGCCATTGTTCTGTGTTCCAAAAACCACAACAAATAACAAATCAATTCTCAATGCATCTAAAACTCTGACTACTAGAGTATGTTTAAAGTAAGTCATAGCATCTTTACCATGATTTAGATATAGATTTAGCTATAGCATTTCATGAATAATATGTTTTAAGTTCTAATACAAATAGATTTAGATTTTAATTGTTTGAATTATTTATCTGTAAACATAATTTATAACGGAACACTATAAAGTACGTCAAATCCACGAAGCTGACTGCTCCTAATAGAACAAATCTTAGTTATTGGTTGTTATTATTGCATGTCATGTTCAAAACGGCTTATAATTAAAATCAACTTCATAAATAAATAAAACGATAAATAACTTGAAAATCAAATCATACTAGCGAATTAAAGCTCCTAAAAATAACACTGATCATAAGAATATTGGTGAGTTCGATTTACTAAACACCTATGTAGTAAAATTCACGTTTAAATATTATTTCTATAAGCTAAACGAGCAGAGAAGCAACTTCAAGTCAAACTAATTAGAGCAAAACACAGTGAGCAACTTCGGAATCTCTACACTAAGAAGCACGATCTCGTATGAACTAGAAGCAAAATTCACGAAGAAAATACTTCGATCCGTTTCAAACACTTCGAAATCAAGAAATCAAAGTTCCGATTCACTAGATCTAAGCACTAGAGCAAGTAAACAGTGCAGATCTAAAAGCTTAAGCAAACACCGGAATCGGAAGTTATGTTTGGCGTAGATCTCTAGTGAGAAGGAAGTGAAAGCGTTGAGAAAGAGAGAGAGTAATAGCGGTTACAGAAAATGAGAGCAGAGAAGGAAAGTGTAAGAAAAATGGCAGAAACAGAGTAACGGTAGTGTGAGAGAGTGAGAGAGAGAGAGAGAGAGAGAAAGATTGGGTCTCATACCTTTCGGGTAGCGTTAAGATAAGAGACCAGTTCTCTGTGTAGCTTCAACTCTGAAATGAGAGAGCGTGAATTGAAGCAGAGAACAGAGTGCGAGTTTTGTGAGAGCGGGTTTCGCCTTATTTATAGCCACCACCCAGATCTGAGATTCACTTACCCCGTATTTTCTTTTTCTTTTATAAGAAAATGGAAAATTAGTAATATTTATAATTATTTTTTTAGTTGTTTTTACTTTTTAGTTTATGAAATTAATTAACGCAATGTGAAGGATTTGGAAATGGATTTTCTTGAATAGAAAATTTAAAGATATTTTTTGTGGTTGGAACACTTATGGGGGATAATTTACATGCTGCACTCTGCTGGGATCAAAATTGCAAGTGATAGACACGTGGATCAACTAATACGCGGCATCGATATTTTTTTGTTTCCCAGGTAAAAATTAAGAAAATATTACACCATCCAAAATCAATATCCTACTTAAAAACTTTTTTACCACAAAAATAAATTTATGTTTACTACAAAATATAGGAAAGAATAGTTACTTCTATCGTACTCTTAATACATAAAGAATCCAGAAAAAAATAGTACTAGAAAATACTTTTAAGTTTTTTGCAAAATTTAATAAGGATAAAACATTTAAATAAATCAAAGTCATTCAAATATTATATAGATGATCCAAAGTCAAAAATTTTAGTAAATATCTCCGTATGTATTATTATATAATTACAATTACAATAGTAAATCGAAATGAGGTGATTCGATTTACATAGAAACGTTGTTTTTACTATAAATTAAATGGAGCATACTCGAATTAGGAAAACTCACAGGAAATCGAATCAAACCTATTCGATTTATATGGTGCAAGAATAAAACGAACTATACAGATTTGATTTACATGGTAAATCGAATCGACTATTGTCGATTTATTATGCATTGACCTATATGTATAAATTGAATTTGACAAATTCGATTTAGTATGAGACCAATATATATATAAATAGGAGGTGAACGTGAAATTCTGATGATAGTGTAAGTCACAATAGTTAGTGAGGATAGTTTTTTAGTTTTGGTGCACTATAGAGGATTGATTAAGAAAAAAACGCGTTCCGAAATTAAATTTACTGATAAGTATCCGCTTAGTGTTTTTCTCAAAACTTCAACGAGTTTCATCGAGTTTCGAAATACTATAATCCAAAAACTAGAGATGCAAGGCGTGAAACGAGTGGAAAAGTTATTCTATAAACTTCCGATTTTCCTGTTGTAAGATGATGTGAAGTGCAATTCCTTCGTCATAGGCAGCGACGAAGATTTTCAAGTTCTGTTCCATTGTCGTCAGCAATTTTTCGAGGTGAGGACCCCTGAGCTATTGGCCAAGTTTGTAGATGTGGTCTCTAATTCAGGAAGTTCAAACCAGAATCCTCAGCCTTCATCCACGGTAGCCTGCTTTAGTTTGATGCAGGTTGGTGCCTCTTCATTTGTGCCCGTGATTGAGCCTGAGGCAGTTTTGGTTGCCTCCCCATCATTCGCTGCTGATCTAAACTGTACTCGTGACGGAGAAATAGATGATACTGGACCCTTCGGTGATGTTGCGATTGCAATGACTGCTACTCCTGATGTGGTACTGGATTCCCGACAAGGTGGAGCACCAAATGGTGTGGAAGATGTACTGCAGGATGATGATCATGATGATGATGTAGAGCCCGTCACGGTTGTCGATGATAACGATGATGACATAGCGAGGAGTACTCCAGCTGGGGATGGTGGAGCAGCTAGTTCAGGAATGCAGTAATATCCTCCACACTTTTCAACTTTGGACTTGGATGCCATGAGACAGCAGGGGGCACCTGGCGTGCCTGTCAGATTTGGGGACAGAGACACATAAGATACAGGAGGACTAGCTGAGTTCCAAGCCGGTTAGCAATTTCAGGATAAAGAGGAGGTCGTGCTAAGCGTGAAGACTTGTAGCATCCGACGTGGGGTTGAGTATAAAGTATTGGAATCCGATTATCGCAAGTACCATGGGAAGTGTAAGAATTCGGCAACGGGTGCGCATGGTTTATTCGTATCAGTCTCCGCCAGCGTAAAGGTATTTGGGAGATAAAACGGTACAATGGACCGCATACTTGTCTGGCTACTTCGATATCTAGTGATCACAGGAGGCTTGATTACTATGTGATCTCGGCCTTCATACTGCCTATGATTAGAGTCATTGCTGCCGTGTCGATCAAGGTACTGCTAAATGCGACAAAGGCCCATTTGGTTTTAGACCGATTTACAGGAGGGTTCGGTTGGCTAAGCAGAAGGTCATGGCTCAGATTTACGGAGACTGAGAAGAGTCATATAATGAGTTGTTGCGATGGGTGCTAGGTTTGTAGATGACGATGTTGGGTAGTGTTACAGTGTTGAGGACGAGTCCTGTGCGAGTGGCTGGGCAAGTTGATGAATCGCATGCTTATTTCTACCATCGTTTTTGGATATCCCACTGTGTATCGAGGCTTTCTGACATTGCAATTTGTTAGTTAGTGTTGACGGGACCCAGTTGTACGGCAAACACAATGGTACACTGCTCGTTGCGATTGCTCATGATGGTAATTCCAATATCATTCATGTTGCATTCGCACTTGTGGAGGGTGAGAATGCAGAATCGTGGTCATTCTTCTTATCCCACCTTCGACAACACGTAACGCATCAACCAAGTATTCTTGTCATATCGGATAGGAACAACAGGATCAAGGCTGCACTAGAGGCTCCTGATGGTTGTTGGCTTCCGCCTAATACATGCTGGGCATTTTGTATCTGACACGTGGCGGCAAATTTTGCCCTGAGTTTTAAGGGCAAGGATTCTAGGAGATTTCTAGTGAATGCTGCTTATGCGAAGACTGAGGTCGGGTTTGACTACTGGTTTGATTTATTTGAATGCTTTATCCTTAATGTTATTTGAATTACTTTCTTAATTATTTGAATATTTAAAGCAGAACATTTAATTTTAAATGGAGATAACATTTACTTTTTATAATATAAATATAATTAATTAATTAATTAATTAATTAATTATAGAATACTTAATGGATTAATTTATTATTTGTCTTAAATTGTATATAAAGATTCAATGATTTAATTGGAATAGAAAAAAATAAACATATTAATTT
>NC_029790.2:109299710-109309408 GCF_000816755.2 Arachis ipaensis | reverse complement strand
TATTTCGCTTAATTTTTTATTCTCTTAGTAAAAAATAATTTAATTTTTATACCATATTTAAATTTAAAAGATATACCTGTTTTATACCCATCACATTCCAAATAAAAAAATAGTATCATAGTGAGAAGAGGAGAAATGATGTCGAAACAAAAAGAAAAAAAGCATCATTGTGAAAAGAAGATAAACAATGTCGAAGCAAGAAAAAGAGAAGTAACACCACAGTTAGGGAGAAAGTAAATTTAAAGAGGATGGAGGGGAGAAAAAAATTAGCATTTACAGAGACAAAAAACACACAAAAAGAGAAAAAATAATTAACGAAAGAGGCCACTAAGACTCTGAGATAATACTAATAAGAGATCAAAAAATTGAGTCGAGGACAAGACAGCCATTACTCATATCACCCCATATTAGAAAGAAAAGCAAATGAATTTAATAAAAACTCATCATCAATTGTCACTACCAGAAATGCGGTGATTAGTCACAGAAAAAACCGTGGCTAAAACCAAGAAAATTCGTGGCGATTAAGCGTTAACAACGAATCCATATCTATGGTTAACAAGGGCGATACCTTTTCAATTAGTCACGGTTTTTAGACTGTTAGCCACGGTTTTTAGATTGTTAGCCACACTTTTGTGACTCGTGGAGACATTTGAATAGTTACGATTTTTACATTATTGCCCACACTGTAAACCGTGGTTAAATGACAACAATATAACTAACAAGTATAATTTTGCCACAATTTTTTTCGTAGCTAATATTGACAGGCTGTGCTTTTTTGCCACATTTTTCTGTGACAAAAAAAACATGTACAAAAAATATTTAGCAGGCCAGGTTTTTTTTTTACGCTTTTTTCCATGACCAATATTAATGGGCTATTTACCAACACATAAATCGGTAGCTAATTTTTTTTAATTAAAAAAAACTCTCAGCCATAATTACCAATTGAATTTTTTTTTTAAATTGTTATGGCATATCTATATTACTATATATATGCTAACATGTTAAAAATATTTTATAATAATAAAAACCATTAAAGCAACGATAATAACCATTAAAACAAAAAAAATAGCAAACTAAGTAATAACGGTAAAGCATATGTATTGTTCATATATATAGTAAAGAAATAACAAAAATCAAGTTCTATAATTCTGTACGACAAAAAATAAAAGTATCTCTAATAACAATGTAAACTAGATATAAATTAAAAGTAAAATAAACATAACATGATGTGTATCAATATGACTGAATGTGTGGCACAGAATAAAAAAAGGTAGGTATTTCATCACTGTACTTCTATCATAGAAATCTGTGGAGAGTTGCCATTTGATCTTTAACTTCTTGAAGTTGCCTCTCTAAATCTGCAACATGTTGCAATGCACTGCTAGAATCTCCGCATATTATCTTTCCAAAGGTGCGCTTTGACTTACCAAAACCACTGGGACATGCAGCATTACTAAAACCACATACCATACCATTCTCAGGACCACAAACCTTTCCAATTGCATCATCTGGATGAGACAAGACTTTTGAATGAATACCTTCAGTGGCAGCACGCTCTTGATCTTCAGGCAAATGCTCTGCTATTTTTTCCTATAAACAAATGCACATCGCATTAGAGTAGAGTATTGACATAATTAAGGCATATAAAAAAATATACAGCCATATAAAAAAAATTCAGACACTCACAGCTAATCGTTGTCCTTTCCCGCTTACATAACTCCCATCTTTCTTTAGCAAAGTTGATACAATTACCTCGCTTCAACATACAGGCCTTCCCAATTTTTTCTCCTAATACAATAAATAGAATATTAAAGGTAATCACAAATTTAATTAAAACTGCTAATTTTATAGAAATAGTATAACAGTACTAGGCTCAATAATAAAAAAATAATACCATTTGAGTTGCTCTTCTAGCATCACTTTTACTTCCACCGGCATGTGAAACTATAAGCTTCTTACGATTTCTGACGTTTTGTAAACATTATTTCTATGATTTTCAAGAACAAGAAACTAGTAAATGAATATTACCAGATATCCATAATAAATATTCAATAAAAAAATAAAAAAGCATAGATTAAGTATTTACCTTTATTTTAGGGTCCATATAATGATCCACAAAAGCAGTCCATTCAATAGGCGGTATGTCTAAGGGATTCGTAGCCAAAATTTTTGCCTTCCATCTATCACCTAAGGTCCTCAGAGCCCATTTGACGCCAGCAGCATAATCAAACTCAAAATTTTCCTTGAAATATTTCATAGAGGAGATCAATTATTAAATGACAACAAATCAATAAAAATGCACATCAAAGTGAAATAAACTTACTTCAATAAGTTTCCATTGTATTTTTGTGTTATCTTCTAGCATCTTATCCCATCTTTTGATTGATATGGGACAAAATATAATTCGACGAGCTACTTGACCAAGAAATTTCACAAACAGGTTCGAGCCGTTATGTCGACCTTGTCCATCTGCATCTAACTCCATCATAACTTTTTCACATTTTTTCAAGGCCCAAACTTGAATCGCTGTCATCTTGCGAGTGATGATTTCTCCAGTAGAGGTGTCCGAATTAATGGAAGAACATCAAGTCAAACTAAACCAAAATTGAAAAAAGAAAAACAAAACGGCATAGATGACAAACTTAAATTTATCAAATTAATTGCACACATATATATCACTAATTAATTTAAATTGCATATTAATTTATTCTAAATTGCATACACATATCTGTACAAAACCAAATATAGTATTTGACAATAAAAACACGGTAGGTTGGTAAGAAATTCTCTCTAGAATCCTGAACTTACCAATTAAACAAGTACGACTTTAATTAAACGGAAAATTAGATTATATGGTTCAAGGATTCGTTACACTAAAAGAGGTTACCAACAAAGTAAACATATATATTGCTAGTCTATCCATGCATGATTAATCAAGATAAAAATAATATTATTAAAGCAAAGTGTATAACAACAAGAACCAATTCAAGACCAATAATTTCGACCACAACGAGTTACATTTTTATCCCACATATAACTTTTTCTTGATCATGTATAAAATGTATACATACTACAAGCAAAAACACTATATAACAGTATTCAATAATTTTAAAATATATTTATAGTTACACAAATCCAAGAGAAGACAGGAAAAACACAAATATGCTTTGTGCAGAGCAAACAGAGAAGGAACCAAAACTAAAGGGAACAAAAACTGAGTTGTGCAAAGTAAAAAACAGGATGAGAAAAAAAAATCAGCCAGTACAAGTATAACTTGTAGAAAATAAAATCAACCATCACTGGGCTTTGTTTATAAACTCACTAGAGATAGGTGAAATTAAAAAGCATCTACTAGAAGAACACATAAATCGGCAAAATAAATGGATCTAATTTGGCAAAGTGGTCACCTAATAAAAAACTAAATACTCTTAACTTATTGTGAACTAATTGGAGCAAATTAAAGGAGCACATGATTTCAGGACAGTGGACTGGAAAAATAAAGTAACTAGATTTAGTCACATGTTGTTATTTCGGTAAAGCTAAACCAAAAAATGAAAATAAATACTGAAAAGAACAATCTATCATTTAATGTTATTTCGGTAAAGCTAAACCAATACAACATATTCAGTAAGTCAATCATAGAGCATATTTAACAAGTCAAAGCAATATACAAATTCAGAATATTTCCAAAGTTTCATCATTAATAATTGAAAGAAATCACTCATGTCCAACTATACTAAATCAATTATTTTCTGCTTAGAAACTGGTAAATATATATTTGGTTCGGTTGGATAATGTTTCTCCGACTTCTATAATCTCTTAAGTTTTAAACCCAAACATGAACATCAAGAGTAACAAATCATATAACTAGATTCAGGAATATATGATCCATGAAGAATGCCGCAAGATAATGCATATCTTATGAGCAATGTGAATAAAGTTAACTATGTAAGTGCTACTAAAAATTACAATTTGTACCCCGTGAATGATAAATTATTTAAGGTCTTCTTGGTCAAGGTTTGAGTAGTTTGCCGTGATCATGCAAGAGAAGATAACAACAATATATAATAAAACCAAAGCTTAAATCAATAATTCGAGGGATGAAAGGAAATTTCTGTAGTAAATACAAATTTCTGAAAATATGAACAACTATATCCACTTTCATAGTAACTAGTTTAATAGCAGTAAATTTTATATCATTTTTGGATTAGCATTCATTTTATATAAGTAAATTGAAAAGCCCAACATGGAAAAAATACCCGTCAATGTAGTAATGAGGATTACGATTCCATTATGTGTTAGTGATATCAATCTATTTGATCAAAACGTCACACATAAAATGCATCATGTTAGAGAGAAAATTACTGTATTAGGGATTCAAATGCTAGGTTGCTGCTAGTCTTGTGCCGACCTTGGAGTTCCAATTGATGCTCTATACGAGACAGGCAATAGAAGGATAATTCCTTACAACATCAAACCAAATAATACAGACACATGCCCATTTTTAAATCCTCATCTAATCCCTTCTTTTTTTTCTGAAATAGAGACATACCAAATAAAATAAAAATTTACAAATGATCAAATTTGGAAAAAAACCTAGAGAAGTTGATGTTGTTGACGACAACGGCATTGAGCAGTGTGACTGAGTAAGAGCTGCGACCTGTGAGCGCAAAGCACGACTGTGAAGGTCGCCTGAAGTGCGAGGTCGGAGGTTGCCGGAGGTGCGAGGTCTGAGATCGAAGGAGGCAGCCACAGGCAGGAGATAGAGCAGCGTCAGTGAGTGAGAGCTATGACCTGTGCATGCATATCACGAGAAGAATGGAGAAGCAGAAGCCATCTCCGGAGCAAACTTGATGCTTCCACAGCATTCAAGCAAGTCACACTCTTCCATAGTAATCCAGGTTAAATCTTTTTTGCAAGGTCGTGCGATTGTCATTTTGTGTGACCTAAATAGTAACAAAGGTAAAGTATATTTTTTGTCCCTGAAATTTGGCAAAAGTTTCAAAAATACCCCTAAATTTTATTTTGTTTCAATTTTGTCCCAGAAGTTTTCGATTTACATCAAATATACCCTCGACGGCTAAATTTTCAAAAAATTTAAAACCAATCTAACAATAATACATGAAAATTATGCTTGATTTGCTTGTGTTGAGGGTTGTTTTTATGAAATTGTTGTTGAATTGATCTTAAATTTTTTGAAAAAATAGCCGTCAGGGGTATATTTGATGCAAATCGAAAAATTTTAGGACAAAATTAAAACAAAATAAAACTTAGGGATATTTTTGAAACTTTTGTCAAACTTCAAGAACAAAAAATATACTTTACCCTAGTAACAAATACATCAAGATTAAAAAGCATAATTAGTCATATTTTTTATAATTAAGACAATTAATCATATTCATATAAACAAATAAAAGATTGAAAAATCACTAGAATATACTAACAAAAAATTAGTTCTCATTCACTTCACACGCCAATTCAAATCATGCTCCCTATCAGAAGGAGTTAAACTATACTAACATACCATCATTGTAGATAGAAGTAGCCATCAAAACTAAGAATTAAAGATAAAATTCAAAACAGAATTAAAACCTGACCATGAACTTTTGTTTCTCAACGAATTAGTTTATAAATTGGTTTCTCAAGGCTTATGAAATGTAATTTAAATACGTACAATGTATAGTTTTTTCTTTCTTCAACATTGAAATGAATTTAATTAATACTTAGTAATTAACTTAGTTATCATTCCAATCAATCAGAGTTAGTGGTTTCTAAAATTAGTTAGAGCTACTCCGTTAAACATAAACATGAGAATTCCGAAAGATACTATACCCCTCTCTATCTCCCATATCTAAAAACTCTTCACCTTATTAACATTATTATGCATCACAACTTTAATTATATTCAGTCAAATAATAATTTTAATCTAAATATTATTATTAAATTCACTTACTTCCCTCATCCTCAATCTAATTTCAAATCAACTTATGCTCCATCTGTAAGTTAATTATAAACATATATTTATTTTTGAATAGTGGGTCATCAGAATAAAATAAATTTTGCATGTTCTTTATTATTTGTATTTCTTACCATTTTTTTCTTTACTATTTATTTATGGTGGAGTTAAATTTTGATTCTGTTTGAGGTACATACTTAAGAATACAGACACAAGAGTCATAATAATCATTAGGGGTGTTCGTGGTGCGGTTTGGTTCGGTTTTTGAGGGAAAAACCATCCGATCCGATCGTCTAATTAAAGTGCGGTTCGGTTTGGTTCGGTTTTTTTGTCAAGGTCATCCGAACCAAACCAAACCAATTAAAATCGGTTTGGTTTGGTTTGGTTTGGTTTGGTTCGGTTTGTTCGATTTTTTCAATCAAAATAAAAAAAATTCTACCATACTATTATGCAAAGTCATAACATTGAAATCGACAAACCGAAATACACAATAGCTAACAAAGTCTCGATCTAATGAAATTTAACGACAACAGAATTCAAATAGGACAATTAAAGAAGTTCAATAGTTCAACAGTCAACACAACTAAAAATAAAAATAAATTGTCATTAAACTGATAGCAAAGTTATGGTGCCTTCTCCAACAAAATAGCTAAACTTCTTAATGCAAACCAACCTGAAATAAAAAAAAACAGTTACATAATAAGAACAACAAGCACAACAACAACAACAACAACAATAATAATAATAATAATAATATAAGGAGAACAATTCCTACCATAACAAGATGTACTCAATCAGACTCAATAACAGAATCTTCTTCATTGGGATCAGGAGTGGGTGCAACTTCTACAAAATATATAAAACAAGAAACAATCATAACAAATAATATATATTAATAAAAACTATATTAAAATAAAGAAAATTATAAGTAGAAACTTAACCATACCTAATTCCAACTTCTCTAATTCCTCGATGAATTCCTCAAGGACAAGTTTTGGAGAGTTTCGGAGCCAATTTTGTGTACAGGAGGTAATGCAGTCGGAGATCTGATGCTTGTTGATTCATTCGGAAGAGGAATTGGCGGCAATACGGATTCACCCATATTCTCATTTGAACTGACGTCAAACTACATAAATAAATACAATAAATCAAGGCCAGAAACACAACAAGTTATCAACCAGCAGCAATCCAGCAATACCATAAACCAGTAGCAATCCAGCAATTCCATAAACCAGCAAGGCAGCAATTCAATAAACCAGCAAGGCAGCAATAAACCAGCAATCTAACAATTCAATAAACTAGCAAGGCAGCAATCCAGCAATTCAATAAACCAGTAATTCAATAAACAGCACCCAGCAATAAACAACAACCAGCAAATTACCAACAATAAACAGCAACTAGCAAGGCAGCAAGCCAACAACAAAACAATAAAATAATTCATCAAATCAGCAATGCAACAACCAGCAATAAACAGCAACAAGCAAATTACCAACAATAAACAGCAACCAACAAGGCAGCAAGCCAACAACAAAACCAACAATAAAATAATTCATCAAATCAACAATGCACCCACCAGTAAACAGCAAATAGCAACAAATCAACAATGCACCAGTAAACAGCAAATGCTTCAAATTACCTGAATCGGTGGCTCGGACTCCATATTGACTTGGGAGGAAGGCTGACTGGGAGACTCAGAGGTGCTGGGAGTGGGTTGAACTGATGATCATGGCGCTGAGTGGGAGAACCCAGGAACACTGCTGGCGCTGGGTGGTGGCATCTCAACAGCGACGGCGTCGTGCTGTGCTGCCTTGTTGAGTCAGTGGGCGACGGCGTCGTGCTGTGCTCTCTCTTCTGGGTCAGTGGGTGGCGTCTCCGCGAAGAGGAAGGCTTCCGCGTCGGGATTCGGAGGAGCGAGAGCAACTAAGTAGTGAGAGATTGGGGAGATTTGAGTGCGCAGGTTAGAGATTGGGGATTTGGAGAAGAGAGAGCGAGAGCGACTGATGACTAAGTAGTAGAGACTAGAGAGTAGAGAGCGCAGGTTAGGGATTGGGGATTTGGGGGTTAGGGTCAGGGACGGCTGGGACGCTCTCACACTCGCGCATCAGCTTCATTCGTTTGGGGGGTGGGTTTAGTCATTTTTAGGGTTTTTTCCGAACCGATTCGGTTCAGTTAGGGTTTTCAGAGTCAAAATCAAAAATCAAACCGAACCGCACAAAAAACAGTAAAATAGGTGTTTTTCGATTTTTTCGATTTTCAGTTAATTCAGTTCTCGGTTATTTCGATTCGGTTCGTCGGTTTAGTTCGGTCCGAATCGGTTTTTAACACCCCTAATAATCATCATCAAACTAATGAGAGAGAATTCAATGCTATAATAATGATCCATCATATATATGAAAAAAAATATAACTAATATAAAAAGTGATTTTTAGTCGATAAGTAGTTTATAAAATTAGTTTCTTTTTGTACTCTTTTTATAGTTTTAACATATATAACATGGATCATTATTATTATAGCATTGAATTCTCTTCTAATAAATTGATGATGATTGTAATGACTCTTGTATCTATATTCTCAAGTATGCATCCCAAACACAATCAAAATTTAACCCCACCATAAGTAAATAGTAAAGAATAAAAGGATAAGAAATACAAACATAACCACCATAAATAAATAGGAAAGAATAAACTACATTTGGTCAGAAAGAACATCGACAGAAAAATGTGCATGGTAAAAATGAAAGAAAGAGTGAAATTGCAAATCATGATCCGCATCTAATTTTTATACCGCTAATGAACAACATAACCATACTAAGAAATTACTATTAATCAAGAAGCGAAAATTAACAACTTTAGCAGAAAGTGTGAAAATTGTAAATCATGAACCGCATCTAAAATTAGATAATTAACATACTTTATTAATTTTCAGTGGCAACACTAAGAAGGAGGGAGAAGAAACCAACTATCGAAAAACTAAAAAAAAACATGCACCCTAATATTTATCTGAGGTTAAGGTTTAAATTTGAGAAAAATATGAACTGCATAAAAATATTTTAAAAGGATGGAAAGGAAACACCAAATTAAGGGCGGAATTGAAAGTGGATATCGTTTTATTTCGTCACGGTGATCATTGGGTCTGTGGCAAATAAGAAAACTCATCTCAAGTTGGCCACGGATAAACAAGAACATTGAAAAACTCCACAAAATTTGGCCACAGAAATACAATGCGTTGCAATTGGTTACCACAGTCATTGAGCTTTGTTACTGTTTATCGTTCATGGGTACCTGCCCGTTGGTAACTCCTGTATTTCTAGTAGTTCGTTGAAAATCTCATTTTGTCTGAATTAGGTGTGGAATGGATTAATGCAAGTTAGATCAAATTATCATAACTAATTTGCAGTCATTTGTTTGGATGTGGTTATACATTTTACCATTTAAATTATTTTTTGGAATTTATTTTTTCATAAACAAATAAAAATCATAGAATTTATCTATTTAAAGTTAACTAAATATTACTTTATTTTAAATACTTCTTACTTTATCTAACTTAATTGTAATTATCATTAGCAAAATCTGAATTGTAATGATATATCTTTTGTTAAAATGAGATGTTTTTTAATCTGAATTATTGTGAAAGGTAAATGTGGGTCTAGTTTATTTTAAAATGTTTGTTTAAGAGGTGATAAATATCTCACACTAATAAATATTTTAAAAATTTTATCCTTAAAAAAATAAAAAATTGTAAT
>NC_029790.2:109290256-109299567 GCF_000816755.2 Arachis ipaensis | reverse complement strand
TTGTTGAACATTTGAGAGATTTTTTTATAAATAAATAATTTAATTATTTTATTTACTGAAATATATAATTTGTAGTGTATTTACCAATTTACATCACATTAATTTATCTCGTTTACAGTATAAATAAAATAATTATGAATATATCTCGTTTACACTGTAAACGAAATATATAAAATTTGAAAAAATACACATATCTCGTTTACAGTGTAAACATGAACGAGATATTGTATTTTGTTATTAAAAAATTATAATTAAAATAATATCAATTTTCTTAAAAACTAACTCATTTGAATTAGTACTCAAAAGAGTACATAGAAAATAGAGGCTCATTTTTTTCGATATGAAAGTTTCATGTGAGTTGTGCTTGGTTATGGAGGTTGGGTGTGTTAAACACAGATGTGGCGGCTGGTTTTTAAATTTAACGCAGAAGTAATTTGACCATCCACTTTATTTGTTGATAAAAATAGGGACACAAATCGGACGGTCCGATTTGTGTGTTGTGGAATTTTTGAATTTGGCATGAAAGTAATTAGACCTTCCGATTACAAGCAAATTAAATATTTTTTAATTGTTGATGCAGCAAATCGGACCATCCGATTTGCTTTAAAAAAAATAATTTAAATTGGTGAACTGAAATCGGACCAATCGATTTCTTCACTTATATATGTATATTCAGCCCATTACCTAGTTGTCGAGTTCTCTCTTCTTCTTCTTCTTCTTCTTCACTGATTCTTCTTTCCTCAGCCGCTGAGAGTTCTCTCCTCTTGTGGCTGGATTGTCATCTCAGTTTCAAAATATTATAGCTTTAGACTTCATTTTAAGGTGAGGGAAAAAATGGATGATATAGTTGTATTGAAAGTGTATTATTTAGGTCAGATTTTATTACAAACATCTTAATGAGTGAAATTTGTATGTGAGAATCTGTTAGATATTATTATTCTATTCACAATCTTATTTGAAGAACTAAAATGTGTGATTTCTGAGAAGATAGATTCTCAAATATTAAGAAGAGTGTCATGTATTTTATACAGGTATCCTATATCGGTATTTGGAGGATTCATTTAATTTTAAACCAAATATATAACTCATGAAGCGAGCATACAAGAGATGTTTTCAATGTATATTGAAAGTCACTCCCAGATGTCGTTCATTGAGTTGTATATTGAGTTCGAACAATCTGAAGCGGATCAAAATATTGAACGGGAAAATTACAATAGTGACAGTGAAGAAGAGTTTGAAAGCAACTACGAGGTCGTTGGTCCAGATGGAAACAAAGATCAAGCTGATGGCACTATGGAGGCAGATGTGACAGAAGTGGAAAATGCACTAGCAAACCAACATCCGTTTGAGAAACCATCTTTCATGCGCGCATTGGATTTGGAGGCTATGCATGCACCGGTGTTTTCTAAATATATGAATGCAGGTACGTGATTTGAATATTTGTACGTGAGATTAGAATTTTGTTATTTATTATATTATTGATGGATTAATTAGTTACCTGACATGTGAAAATATAATTAATTAGTATTTGTTTATGTCTTTATTTAGTTAAATTTAGGATAAGATCATATATTTATTATTTATTTGATTAATATTAATTAGCATTTATTTATGTATTTACGTATTTATTTCTTTGATGTTGAGATAATTAGATGATTCTAAATAAATATATGTATATGTTTAATATTTATTTATTAAATATTTATCGCATGGTATCGTTGTCCCAAAACTCTCTGTTCTAGTAGATGGTGAATTTACCGTGAGAATAGAATTTAGTTCCAGGGAAGTTGTCATTATGGCGATGAAGGATTATACCATTTGCAAAGGGGTAGACTATCGAGTGTATGAGTCAGAACCGTTGACATTTTATGCCAAGTGTACACAGTATAGGTCAAGTTGTGATTAGCTTATCAGGGTTAGCATGACCATCTTGCATTAGAGCATTCAGACATTGCAAACCAATTCTCAAGGTAGATGGGACACATTTGTATGAAAAATATAAGGGTTGTCTGTTAGTTGCAGTTTCACAAAATGGTAATAACAACATCATAACTATTGCATTTGCAATCGTGGAGGGAGAGACTTCCGATGCATGACACTTTTTTCTCAGTAACTTGCGACAACATGCGGTAACTCGAGATGGTGTCAGACTTATCTCTAACCGACGTGACTCCATCAGTTCAGCTATTGCCTATAGTAACGGAGCTTGGTCCCCTCCTAGAACTTTTCACATGTTCTACATCAGGCATATAGAGTCAAACTTCTTGAAGAAGTTCAAGGCACTGTACTTGCAAAAGCTCATCGTCAACATAGGTAAATATGAATATATTGAAGTTTGTTGTTGTTAGAGTTGCAATTGTGATGAATCTCATTTACACGTGGTATTATATCGCAGGATATTCGAGGACAGTGTTGGAATACAAGATGCATTACCAGTGTTTACGAGAAAGGGGTGAGGCTTTCACCAACTGGTTAAACCGTATTCCACGTGAACAATATGCGTTGGTATTCAATGGTGGTTACCGATGGGATCATATGACCACGAATCTAGTGGAATGCATCAATTCAGTCTTGAAGGGACGCGCAATCCCCCTGTGACTGCATTACTAAAGGTAACTTTTTTATAGGCTTAATGAGTTGTTTACCAGGAAAAAAGCCGAGGCTGAGGCTCGCATTAATGCTGGTCATATTTTTTTGAGCTTGTGACCTCAAAATTGCATGCAAACCAACGTGCATCAGAGACTATCCAGATTAATTGTTTTGACAGGCAGAACGAGATATTTAAAGTGCGTGAGATACCTAGTGGGGTGGAGTACAATGTTGACTTAGGTCGTCAATGTTGTGACTACGGCGAATGTAACGACCCACAATTTTAAAAATATAAATATAAATAAGTTATAATTCATTTCATAAATTGGAGTTTCTTATTTTAGAAATTATTTTATTATAAGTAATTAAATTAATTTTATAACTAAAGGCTTTATGGAAAAACCTATTTTGAAAAGTAATAAAGAAACTCCTTTAGTTTACAAATTAATAAGGTAAATAGTTTAAAGAAATGAAAAAGGATCAAGACGTGCTTAAGGGCTTTCTACCCAACTTACATCGCTCTCTCCTATCCAACTAATTCCTAAATTAAGATAATAAAACAACACCAAGTCCATCCTGCCTCAATCTCCATTTCAACATATCAGAAACCACCTTCATCACGCCTCCACTAAAGAGAGTCTCTCAGATAAACATTCACATACAAATCAAACAAAAGAAATAAATCATAGATAGAACATAGATACAACAAGTAGAGCAAGTAGCAGATAAACACGGTTAATCATTTATCCAAACCAAAATAATGCACACTCAAGAAAAATATGCAAATGCATATAATGCATGCCTATTCTATGGCTGATGAGTCTAATCTGTCAGTTATACAGCCAACCCGACATGTCCTGGTAGCTAACCATTGGATAGTCCCTTTGTGTGCGTATCCCTAAGCTCAATAATATCCATGGAAAAAATTTCAAGCTCAATTTATCCATGGGTGAGACAACCCAGGCTCAAATTCACATATATATGCATGCCCATGGGGAACTTGGGAAGTTAAAGTGTCCGGTCAAATCTTGCGACAGATGTAACAATCCCCATTTTTGAAAAATGTAAATATAAATGAGTTATAATTTATTTTATTAATTGGAGTTTCTTATTTTTAGAAATTATTTTATTAAAACTAATTAAATTAATTTTATAACTATTTGAGTTCAATTAAATTTAGATTCTTATATATATTTTTATTATGATAAAATATTTTACATAATTAAAATTATAATTTTATTAATTTATAAATAATGAAAATTATTTATATTTTTTAATTTAAGTAATTTATATTTTTAACTTAAAAACAAAGTTTAGTTAATAATATTATTATCGAGTTCGATATCCGCCGATATGAGTAAATATGGGTACTTCTCGGTGAACATAGCTTTGCTAATACTTCACCGTATATCTTTTATTGTTATGTTGCTAATGTCATTTATATTAGTAACTCATATATATTATTACTTGTGTTTTAATATATCCAGCTTTCATAATTATACGTTTAAAATATTTACAACTTGAATCGCTGACTCAGCAACTTATAATCATGACACATACCCCCTAATGACACATGGCCCTTCATTAAAACACTTCATCATCATTAATCATTCTTCTTCCTCATTTGGCCGAACACCACAAAGGAAAAGAAAGAAAGGCCGTGAGAGAAAGAGAATGAGAAACCATAGAACCTCCAACCTTCGGCGTTCGATTTCTTACGGTCCGTAACTTCAATAAAAAATCTAATCCGATAAAAGTATTCGTATCTTCTTTCTCTTCACATTGACGTTACTTTTGTTTGGTAGAAGTTGACAGTGACATAGCTCCCCTTCTCCTTGAGTTCGACCAATTAGAGTTCTAGGAGGCACAAATAATTTTTGACGTTTTCTTCTTCAATAGCTCGGTCAGAAAGCTTCTCCGGAGCTTCCGTTGTTTTAATTTCATACCGAGATAGGTTTTAGTAATTTTATAATAATTAAATGTGAATTTGACGAGTGAATATTGGTTTGATTGATTATTGTTTGGGTTTGATTAAGTTTATGTTGAAATTTTGTAGAATTATTGTTGTTGCTTGTGAATTGTGGTTCGGCCAAGAAGAACAGCACAACTGGGGCTATTTTAATGATTTTCGGGCTGTTGTGAATAAGAATTATTGATTAAACTTAATGAGGTTTGATGGCCGATAGATTAAATGAAAAGCGGTGAAAATTCGGTAATAGTAAAGTCTAAAAATGGACTTAAAACTCAAGGTGAAAACTTGAAGAATTTTGGAAATGGGGTTCAATCTTTTGGTAAAGTTATAAGCAGGGAAATAAAATTTATATTTGAAATTGAAATAGTAATTTAATAAAAATTAAAGTTAGTTTTGTAATTATATATGTTTTAAGGTATTTTGGGTAATAAATAAAGTACAGGGACAAAATGGATATTTTATAAAAGTTCAGGGTTAATTTTATAAATACTGAGATAAGTGAGGTTTCAAATATAATTTTATAAAAATATTGGGTTAAAAGTGAAGTATTTAAAAGTTTGAAGTTTAAAACATAGGTAATAAGAGTTTAGGACTAAAAGATTTACGAAGCTAAGTTTTAAAAAAAAGATATAAATATTATTTATTTACTATTTAAATTATTCTATTTATATTATTGTTAATATTTTATTACAAATATTAATTAGTAGAGATATTATTAATATTATTTTAAGTCAGAGAAGAGCAAATAGAGTGATCATAAAAGTTTTAGAGAACGCAGACTTAATTAAAGTACTTTATAATTCTTTTCTATAAGACACTTAGGGAAAGGCGAGGGAATAATGCGAAGATAAATTACATTATGAAATGATAAGAAAGAAAAGAAAAGGAAAGAAAAATATTAAAGAACCTCTGCCACAGGAGAGCAGAGAGTAAATATTAAAAGAATCTAAAGAACCTCTGTCACTGGAGAGCAGAAAGTAAATATTAAAAGAATCTAAAAAACCTCTGTCACATGAGAGCAGAGAGTGGGAATAAAAGAATGTATTAACTAAAGGGATCTCTTCCACAGGAGAGCAGAGGGCAAAGATAAACAAAAAGCTTAAAAGTCTGTCTGCCACAGGAGAGCAGATGCAACCTTGTTTGGGCCTTAGTGCCAAATGTATAGTGGGGACGTCCACACACTGAGAACTGTTCTTCAGATGTAAGCATATTGAAATACACTTAAAAGTCACACTATATGAGACCCGGCCATAAGACTTATATGCACACTGTATGCATCTGGAAAGCCATATCTGGAACTTGTGCTCAGGTAATGTCGGGAGTGGGTAGGCAACCGACACATGAGCTCGTGGCCCGCGATAAGAATAGACATGCATCATGCTTGTTTGCGCATATTTGATTGTGAGTGTGTTTCTTGTGATTGTGGGTGTGCTAAATGGCTGTTTGAATTCTGTGTTCTATAATTGTTGAATTAGATTGTCCCTTGTTGACTCTTTTTGCTGACCAAGTATATATAAAATAAACTAAAATTCTAACCCCGATCTTACTAAGAACTCCCCAGTTCTTACCCCCTATTTTTACCCCCTTTCAGCCATAGGTGCGAAGGTTTAGAGCAGAACTACAGGAGCATAGAAGATTATATTCACGAGTTGAGTTGTTAGATTTCATTTTCCCCTCGTCGTTTATTGTTTTTAGTTTTTAGAGGGGATAGGTATTGTATTTTGAGAACTTTGAGATAAGTCTATGTATATAATGCTATGTGAATATATATATCTTTGTGATTAAGTGATTAAAAGTAAAAGCTTTTCGTTTTTTTAATTAAGGATTTTGGTTCGTATTCACAAAACTTCAATATTAAATAAATATAGTAGGAAATTAAAGGAGTAGAGGTAGGTGACGACCAGACTTTTAGTGCGATCATGAGGTGCTAATTTCAAGTGGACCGGATTTCATGTCGATATGTATTTGCATGTCGTGCGAATCAGCGGCTAGATTGGCAAGTGTATGTTCATGAAGGTTATAAGATGGACCAAGTTTGAAGAGTATACAGAGCTAGGTTTAGACCTCTAAGAAATCCCCTAACATGGCCTGCTTACTACAGACCTCGATTTATACCAAATCCATTCCTCAGACAAGTTACCAAAGGTCGCCCAAGGATGACACGCTTCTTGAATGAGATGGACACTTGAATTTTGCGTTCTCCCAAGCATTGTAGACAATGTGGTGGTCAGGGTCACAGCCGTAGTAGATGCCGCCAACGCGAAGGTGCTAGTGCCGATTCTGATGCACAGTAGACTCATGTCATATTTGCATTATTATATTTACATCAGCAACTACTCTATTACATTTGTATTTTTATATTTGCATCAGAAAGTACTATATCACAAATCCATTTTTATAATTGTATCAGCAAGTACTCTATTACATTTGCATTTTTAAATCCGATTAAGCAAGTACTTTATTACATTTGCATTTTCATATTCAAATCAGCACTTAACATAGATACAAAAATGAAAGCTGAAAACATACTACTTTCTCACTGCCCACTTTACATCTTTCACAAAATATTTGCACTTCTTGGCTACCCTGTTGAACGCAGACGAGGTAAATCAACTTGCACTACGACGTGGAGGATTGTTTCTAAGATCGTAGCCCTTGCCTTTATCAGCTTCTTGATGGATCACTTGTGCCTGTACCTATTCCACATACATAAACATATAGATACATAAATTATGTCTTTCAAAAATTATTTGAAACTAATCAATAATGTTGCATCTAAGAACTAATATCACCAAATAGTCTAATATGTAAACAAGCAATGAATAACCATTACCTGCCTCGTCCTCATCCTCGTCCTCATCCTCGTCCTCACCATTCGGACGGTCTACTAAGTAGTCATCAGTCTCGTGCTCAAGCCCCTTAGTGCTTTCTTGAATTAATTCCATCGAAACACGATTAGGGTTACCACTGTTAACAATCCCTCGACCCCCGTCACTCTTACTAGAGTCACCAGATACTCTCTCTCCAAAATTGTCTGAAGGAATGCGGTATCGAATTCTTGAGTCCAAAGAATACTTACCCGTAATCACACCAGGCTGATGGCTAGATTGTGATTGGCCTTGGTTTGAAGCCATGAACCCAAGTAGCTGGCTAAATGAAGATCCATCTCCTGTGTCAAACTGTGGAACACTCCAATACTACTGATGTAATGGGTATGACTATGATGGGTAATATGTTTGAGGAATATATGAATTCGAGGGAAGCTGGGCTGGTTCTTGTATCATCATGGCTTGTTGTTGTGGATCTGGGGGTGGCGGTGGTGGTGGGGGTGACTGTGGTGGTGAATGTGTCTGCGGCACTTGATTCTTATTATCATCTACTGGATTGCTCTCTTGGTTATCCTGCTCCACAAGAATCAATAAGTTCAAGTGGTTGCCATATTTTCCACAGTACCAATACATGTAAAGTTCTAGGGGATGCTGTGCTTGCACGAGAAGATCAGCAAGAACATGACTAAACCGGTTCGTCCATTGCAATACCCATAATGAATGTTCGGAGGACCAGTCAAGATTCTTAGGGACAATAAGGACTTCCCTGTGTGCTCGGTCTAGACTCCATTCCTAATGAGGAACACCCTATACTTGGCCTTCTTGTAGTTCATCTAACAAACTCCTAAAGTGAGAAAGAGAATGAAATCTATATGGTTAGCCAGCATGTTCCCAATTACGCCACCTGATACCATTTATTTTGTTAACAAACCCTAAACCAAAACATTAAGATACGGTGATAACATATAGCTGAAGTTGTTGCTAGATAGTTTTACCTGTTTTCAAGTGAAAAAAAAGCCGAGGATTGACAGGAATCGGCGCAAGAAACGGTAAACGGATCCAGGTCCAAGTGAGCAAAAGTGTTAGTAGACCATCGACCTCCTTATAGTCGAAACGAGATGCCCTACAAAGAGATCTGTACAAGTGCGGCAGGCAAGCCGATCCCCAACTAAATTCACCGATACTAGCAAAGTCCCGCAGTAAAGGCAAAAATTTTCAATGCACCGTTGCCCCAGACTTGTCTCCAAATAGGATCGTCCCGAATAACAACATGATGTGGCACTTTACATACATTTGAATCCTAATTTCATCATTCAACACTAAATGGTCTTTCAGATTCTGTAGCCACGTCAACTTTATAAAACTACCTCTGCAATTCGCCTTCCTAGGTGTCACTCCAAGCTGATCCAAACATTCAGCTTTTAGGGCATCGAAACTACTTACTGTCACTTCTATCATTGGAAGACCATTAATTGGAAGACCAATTATCATAACCATGTCTTCTAATGTCACGGCATACTACCAATCGAAAGGTGAAATGTATGCGTATTCGAATGCCATCTCCTCCACAACAGAATTGTATAAATCCGATAGCAAATAATAGCTACAGGTCAACATTCGTGAACCCTACATAACGCAGCCAAATTTCACATCAATAAAAAAATCCATAAAAACTTAATTATAATAAATGTACTAATAAATATATAACTAATTAACTAATAAAATTTAAAAACTAACTATTTACATAACTAAATAGATTAATAACTTTTTGAAAAACTCTAACATATTAATAATAAATTTATTATTATTAATAATTAACTTATTAATACAATTCCAAATTCAGTATTAATAACTCTTAATAACTATTAATAACTATTCTAAATTTAATTATTCATTAAAAACACGCGTACATGGATCAATAC
>NC_029790.2:109286528-109290231 GCF_000816755.2 Arachis ipaensis | reverse complement strand
TATTAACATTTTAACTACTATTATTATAATTACAACAATAATAATTATTATATCAAAAAATTTAAACACTTATTTATACCATAATAAATATATTAATTAAATATCTAAATAACTCTAATGCCAGTATATTAATATTTAACATAGAATTTTTTAATAATAATAAATAACTTTTTAAAAATGCCAACTTAAGTGTTTATAATTATTAATTAACTCAATAAATTTATCAATTATTTTTTATCAATCTTCTAGTTACCGTAACAACTTATTTATTATTTTTTCTCAAATACAATAGGTTATTTTATTTCAAATGAAAGAAAATATTTTGTCTAAAATTCAGGACTACATAAAAAAAAGTGGGGTTCTCCCATCCTTCGTTTAAATATAGCGAGGCACAGTAAAAAGAATGAAACTAAGAAGAAAGCAAAGTTGGAATTAAGTTGGGACTTCAGTGAGTAAGTTCACAAGTTCTTAATTTTGTTTGGTAGCCATTGCTAGAAGTTCTTCAAGATTCATAGATTGGCGTTCGAACACCCTCCTACACCTTTCTTTCCATATATGCCAGGCAATAATCAAAGCAAAACGGACCGAGTTCTTACTCACAGATCAACCCGGGCAACAATTTGGAGTCTCCACCAATCGAAAAAGGAGATGCAGTTCAGATTTGGAGTCAGGTGCGCTATTAGACTCTTGCTCCAAGTTTCTGAAGCATCTGGACAGTTGAAGATATGCAATGTAACAAGGATTCTGGTTCAGCATTGCAAATGGGATAAGTTGGTAAAGTACTTGGGAATCGCTGATTTATTAACTGCGTGACGGGGAGTTTTTCATGAAGGGACTTCTAGCCGAATACCTGAATCTTGTGTGGAACTGTCAGACTCCAAAGGAAATTCCAGATTTTTAGTTGTTGCATGATATTTGGACAAAATTCTAGAGAAACATGGTGAAAAAGGTAAGCAACTCTATATTCTGAAGCTACATCATATATATTTGATCTGTTGAGTGTCCATTGAATTTCATCCTCTCCTTCTCCTGGTACTGTAGATAGAATTTTCTAGGAAATATCTTGAGAGAATATTGAATTAATTAGGGAATGATTCCATTGCTTATGTGCAGAGAACAGATCACGAACTAAGAAGATTGAATGTCTAGTTTGGGACTAACTTATGAGAGTTGGTACTGAGAATGGATACGGAGGTGGGAGCCATGGATCTCTAAAGATTCGATTTGTTGTTCCAGAACTAACTCTCTAGTTTAATCCATTTTCAACGACACTTCTACCTGCAAGGATACTCCTCCATCCCCAAGAAGGTACCCCAACTCTGCATCTAGAATAGAATTATATCTGAAATATTTTTCTTTTAAGATTCTAGATAATAAAGCATCAGGATTAGTGGCAATTCTTTAACATTGTTTACCTAGGAAAGACAAATTTTGTGCACAGAGGTCTTTAAAGCCAAGCCCTCCTTCTTTCTTAGCCTTTGTCATTGTATCCCAACTAATCCAAATCATACAACGTTTCGCAGCTTGTTGACCCCACCAGAATTGATTAAGAATGTCATGAATTTCCTTGATTAGATTATCTGGAAGTCTGAAATAAAACAGGGTATATATCGGGATTGCTTCTCCTACCTCCCTTAGTATAATACTTGTCTTCCTCCATTAGATAAAAGACATCGTTTCCAGCCTTGGACCTTTTTGGTAAACCTTTCTTTGACATCAAAAAAGGTGGTCTTTTTCGATTTATTTACTAAAGAAGGCAGTGCCAAATACTTGTCTTGAGCTCCAATCGGACCATTCAATTACCTCCTCCCCAAATTGAACTTTCTGATTTGTTCCACCTTGATATCATGCCTCGGTTAAACACCCTACTCCCCCATAATGGTGCAATGCACCAACCTAACTCCTGTTTGTAAATTAAAAGGTGGAAAATAGATCGAATAGATTAGTTTAAATTTGAAAAAAAAAAGATTTCACTACGAATGAAAAGTTACGTGTAAAAATTAAAACATTGAGTACGTGAGAAAATATCAGAGATGAAAAGTTATGTTTTATTGGTTTCATGATGAGAAAAAATGCGGTTATCTCTCCCACTTCTAGGGATGGCAATTCTCCCCGGCGGGGCGGTTATCCGCTGGGATTTACCCGTCGGGGAGCAGGTTTGGGGAGCATTTTCTCTCCACGGGGAACGGGTACGGGTACCCGTGTAACAAACGGGGCGGGGGCGGAGATAGAGGTACCCGCCCCGTGGGTACCCGTTTATATCTATATATATAAAATTACAAAAATAACCATATATATATTAGTTAAAACCCTAATTTAGAATTTCACCATCAGTCATTCTCTCACGCTCTCTTTGTCACTCTCTCACGCTCTCTCAGAACTTAGAAGAGCCTCTCTCTCGCACTCTTAATCTCACAGGTCACCACTCACCGCCTCCTTCAGTCCTTCTTCCTTCTCACTGAATCGCCGGAATTCTTCCTCTCAGTCCCTCACGTCGTCGTCCCTTACCTTCTTCCGTCGCTGCCGCCGCTCACTTTCTTCCTCTCACACTACAAAAAAAATATGTTTTAGCGACAAAATTTTAGTGGCAATAGTACAATGGCTATTAATTCTTTAATTTAAGTTATGTTTTTACGGCAATTATATATTTGCCTCTATTACTATATATTATAATGGCAATTATTTTTATTGCCACTAATAAATACAAAAAAATTTTGTTTGTAAAAAATTTTTTAGTGGCCATAGAGTTATGGCCAGTATTATTATCATTAAAATATTTTTTTAATGAGTTATTGCTTGTGCTTCTTAGAACTTTGGCATAAAAAATGTTAATTCAGATATTCAGGAAGAAAGGGATCTAGCTTATGTTGAAGGTGAAGATTGGTCTCACCGCCAAAACCCTAATCTCATCGTAGCCGTCACTGCCGCCATCGACACCGCCGTCGAGCAAAGGCGCCTCCTCCACTAACTCATCTCTAGATGTGGTAGCAATGCTCAAACCTCTGACATCTACGCCTTTCTCTGACACCGCCGATCTTCAGCAACAAGCTGTGATGTCAATACAAATTCCAAAATCACCTCTCATTTCGCACGCTGTCTCTCCCAGCTCGAATTACGAATGGCCAATCAGAATCCTGCGGAGGCAGAATCGAAGAGTGGCTCCGATGCGTCTTCTAGGATCGAGGAAGTGAGTGAGTGGTCGTCGCTCGCGATTTCCGCCAGAAGGCCTCTGAGTACCTGGTGCACGAAATTGTGATCTTTGGTAATGGCTCCAAAGGCTTGGTGCTCTAATATCAATTCATAATTTGTCACAACTTCGATACAACTAACCAGCAAGTGCACTGGGTCGTCCAAGTAATAAACCTTACGTGAGTAAGGGTCGATCCCACGGAGATTGTTGGTATGAAGCAAGCTATGGTCACCTTGTAAATCTCAGTCAGGCGGATATAAAATAATTATAGAGTTTTCGAAAAAGGATAATATAATAAGGATAGAAATACTTATGTAAATAATTGGTGAGAATTTCAGATAAGCGCATAGAGATGCTTTCGTTCCTCTGAACCACTGCTTTCCTGCTATCTTCATCCAATCAGTCTTACTCCTTTCTATGGCTGGCTTTTTGTAAGGATGTCACCGGTGCCAATGGCTACTTTCAATCCTCTCGGAAAAATGGTCCAAATGCTCTGTCACAACACGGCTAATC
>NC_029790.2:109285565-109286311 GCF_000816755.2 Arachis ipaensis | reverse complement strand
ATTAGAAGCGAAATAAGATGAATTGAATAGAAAATAGTAGTACTTTGCATTAATCTTTGAGGAATAGCAGAGCTCCACACCTTAATCTATGGAGTGTAGAAACTCTACCGTTTGAAAATACATAAGTGAAAGGTCCAGGCATGGCCGAATGGCCAGCCCCTCTGATCTAAGAACCAGGCGTCCAAAGATCAAAATATAATCCAAAGATGTTCCAAGATGTCTAATACAATAGTCAAAAGTCCTATTTATAATAAACTAGCTACTAGGGTTTACAGAAGTAAGTAATTGATGCTTAAATCCACTTCCGGGGCCCACTTGGTGTGTGCTTGGGCTGAGCTTAAGTGTTGCACGTGGAGAGGTCATTCTTGGAGTTGAACGCCAGCTTTTGTGCCATTTTGGGCGTTAAACTCCACTTTGCAACTTGTTTCTGGCGCTGGACGCCAGAATTGGGCAGAGAGCTGGCATTGAACGCCAGTTTGCGTCATCTAAACTTGGGAAAAGTATGGACTATTATATATTTCTGGAAAGCCCTAGATGTCTACTTTCCAACGCAATTGGAAGCGCGCCATTTTGAGTTCTGTAGCTCCAGAAAATCCATTTTGAGTGCAGGGAGGTCAGAATCCAACAGCATCAGCACTCCTTCTTCAACCTCTGAATCTGATTTTTGCTCAAGTCCCTCAATTTCAGCCAGAAAATACCTGAAATCACAGAAAAACACACAAACTCATAGTAAAGTCCAGAAATAT
>NC_029790.2:109284038-109285477 GCF_000816755.2 Arachis ipaensis | reverse complement strand
TTGATCCAGATCACTTAGTTCATTGGTGAACAAGGGAGGTTCATCTTCCCAAGTCTCAATACCAAATAATTTGGCATTCAGCTTCATGATTGCACCAAGGAACTTGGCAGCTTGGTCTTCAGTGACATCCTCATTCTCTTCAGAAGAGGAATACTCATCAGAGCTCCTGAAGGGCATAAGGAGGTTCAATGGAATCTCTATGGTCTCTAGATGAGCCTCAGATTCCTTTGGTTCCTCAGAGGGAAACTCCTTATTGGTCACTGGACGTCCCAGGAGGTCTTCCTCACTGGGATTCACGTCCTCCTCTCCCTCTTTGGGTTCGGCCATTTTGGTAAGATCAATGGCCTTGCACTCTCTCTTTGGATTTTCTTCTGTATTGCTTGGGAGAGTACTGGGAGGGATTTCAGTGATCTTCTTACTCAGCTGGCCCACTTGTGCTTCCACAGGCTTGAGGTCCAGCCTTCTCAGTTGAATCGGCTTGCCTTTGGAGTCAATCTTCCATTGAGATCCTTCCACACATATGTCCATGAGGACTTGGTCCAACCTTTGATTAAAGTTGACCCTTCTAGTGTAGGGGCGTTCATCTCCTTGCATCATGGGCAAGTTAAACGCCAACCTCACATTTTCCGGGCTAAAATCTAAGTATTTCCCCCGAACCATTGTAACATAATTCTTTGGATTCGGGTTCTTACTTTGATCATGGTTCCTAGTAATCCATGCATTGGCATAGAACTCTTGAACCATTAGGATGCCGACTTGTTGGATGGGGTTTGTTAGAACTTCCCAACCTCTTCTTTGGATTTCATGTCGGATCTCCGGATACTCATTTCTCTTGAGTTTGAAAGGGACCTCAGGGATCACTTTCTTCTTGGCCACAACATCATAGAAGTGGTCTTGATAAGCTTTGGAGATGAATCTTTCCATCTCCCATGACTCGGAGGTGGAAGCTTTTGTCTTCCCCTTTCCTTTTCTAGAGGATTCTCCGGTCTTAGGTGCTATCAATGGTAATAGAAAAACAAAAAGCTTATGCTTTTACCACACCAAACTTAGAATTTTGCTCACCCTCGAGCAAGAGAAGAAAGAATAGATGAAGAAAAAGAAGAAAATATGGAGAGGAGGGGGGAGGTGTGTTTCGGCCAAGAAGAGAAAAGAGGGGTGTGTTGTGTGAAAATGAGGAAGAATGGAGGGTTATATATAGGGAAGGGAGGGGGGTAAGTTCGGCCATTTAGGGTGGGTTTGGGTGGGAAATTGATTTTGAATTTTGAAGGTGGGTGGTGTTTATGGGGTAGGTTTATGGGGGAGAGTGGATGGATGTGAGTGGTGAAGAGGTGATGGGGAAGAGAGATTGAGGTGATTGGTGAAGGGTTTTGGGGAAGAGTGTTTATGAGATTGTGTGAAAGAGGGGTGAGAAGAAGTGAGTGGAGGTAGGTGGAGATCCT
>NC_029790.2:109280408-109281084 GCF_000816755.2 Arachis ipaensis | reverse complement strand
ATCCTGTGGGGTTCACAGATCCTGTGGTGTTCAAGGATTTACAACCTTGCACCAAATTAGGCATGTAAAATGCCCTTGCACACAACTCTGGGCGTTCAACGCCAGGTTGGTGCCCATTTTGGGCGTTCAACGCCCATTTGTTGCCCATTTCTGGCGTTGAACGCCAGAACCATGCTTGTTCTGGGCGTTCAGCGCCAGCTCTTCTCCAGGGTGCAATTCTGGCGTTCAGTGCCCAGATGCTGCCCATTTTGGGCGTTCAGCGCCCAGATACTGCCCATTTTGGGCGTTCAGCGCCAGAACCATGCTCTGTTCTGGCGTTGAATGCCAGACAGGTGCTTCCTCCAGGGTGTGATTTTTCTTCCGCTGTTTTTGATTCTATTTCTAAATTTTTCGTTTATTTTGTGACTCCACATGATCATGAACCTAGGAAAACATGAAAAACAAAAATAAAATTAGACAAATAAACATTGGGTTCCCTCCCAACAAGCGCTTCTTTAATGTCAATAGCTTGACAGTGGGCTCTCATGGAGCCTCACAGATGTGCAGAGCTTTGTTGAGACTCTCCAACACCAAACTTAGAGTTTGGATATGGGGGTTTGACACCAAACTTAGAGTTTGACTGTGGGGGCTTTGGTTGACTCTGCTTTGAGAGAAGCTTTTTCTGCTTCCTCTCCAT
>NC_029790.2:109257091-109280381 GCF_000816755.2 Arachis ipaensis | reverse complement strand
TAGGGATCCTTTTTACCACACTATAGAGGTCCCTGTGTGAGTAGAAGAATAAATAAATAGAAGGAGATGAGAGAGAAAGAGGATTTTCGAAAATAATTTTTGAAAAAGAGTTAGTGATTTTCGAAAATAGTTTTTGAAAAAGGTTAGTAATTTTTCGAAAATTAAAATCAAAAACCAAAATAATTAGTTAATTAAAAAGAAATTTTGAAAAAGAGGGAAGATATTTTCGAAAATTAGAGAGAGAGAGTTAGTTAGGTAGTTTTGAAAAAGATAAGAAACAAACAAAAAGTTAGTTAGTTAGTTGAAACAAATTTGAAAATCAATTTTGAAAAGATAAGATAGGAAGTTAGAAAAGATATTTTGAAATCATATTTTGAAAAAGATAAGATAAGAAGATATTTTTGGAAAGATATGATTGAAATTAGTTTTTTGAAAAAGATTTGATTTTTAAAATCACAATTAATGACTTGATTCACAAGAAATCATAAAATATGATTCTAGAACTTAAAGTTTGAATCTTTCTAAACAAGCAAGTAACAAACTTGAAATTTTTGAATCAAAACATTAATTGATGGTGTTATTTTCGAAAATTATGAGATAAAGATAAGAAAAAGATTTTTGAAAAATATTTTTATAATTTTCGAAAATAACTAAAAAAAATGAAAAAGATTTGACTTTTGAAAAAGATTTTGAAAAAGATAAGATTTTTAAATTGAAAATTTGATTTGACTCATAAAAACAACTAGATTTTAAAAATTTTTGAAAAAGTCAAATCTAATTTTCGAAAGTTTGAGAGAGAAAAGGGAAAGATATTTTTTTTATTTTTGAATTTTTAATGATGAAAGAGAAAAACATGAAAAAGACTCAATGCATGAGAATTTTTAGATCAAAACATGTGATGAATGCAAGAACCCTATGAATGTTAAGATGAACACCAAGAACACTTTGAATGTCAAGATGAACATCAAGAACTTATTTTTGAAAATTTTATATGCAAAGAAAACATGCAAGACACCAAACTTAGAAATCTTTCATGTTCAGACACTATGAATGCAAAAATGCACATGAAAAACAAGAAAACATCAAGATCAAACAAGGAGACTTACCAAGAACAACTTGAAGATCATGAAGAACACTATGAATGCATGAATTTTTGAAAAATGCAAGATGAATATGCAATTGACACCAAACTTTCAACTTGACTCAAGACTCAAACAAGAAACATGAAATATTTTTTATTTTTATGAATTTTATGATATTTTTTTGTATTTTCTTTTAATTTTTTTTGAAAATCATTTTGAAAAAGAAAAATAAGGATTCCAAAATTTTTAATATGAATTCCAGGAATCTTATGCTCTAAAGTTCCAATCAAAGGGTCAGGCATGGCTTAATAGCCAGCCAAGCTTTAGTATGTAACTCAGACATGACACGCCTGACATTCCCTACAGCCAGCCAGGCTTCAACATGCTTCATGAAACACTAGAATTCATTTTTTTTAAAAATTCTGAAGAAAAATATATTTTTGAAAACATTTTTATTTTTAAAATTTTTTCAAAAACAAAGGAGAATTTTTGAAAGATTTTTGAAAAATTTTTGAAAGTAAAACAAAAAGAAAATTACCTAATCTGAGCAACAAGATGAACCGTCAGTTGTTCAAACTCGAACAATCCCCGGCAACGGCGCCAAAAACTTAGTGCACGATATTGTGATCTCTGGTAATGGCTCCAAAGGCTTGGTGCTCTAATCTCAATTCATAATTTGTCACAACTTCGATACAACTAACCAGCAAGTGCACTGGGTCGTCCAAGTAATAAACCTTACGTGAGTAAGGGTCGATCCCACGGAGATTGTTGGTATGAAGCAAGCTATGGTCACCTTGTAAATCTCAGTCAGGCGGATATAAAATAATTATAGAGTTTTTGAAAAAGGATAATATAATAAGGATAGAAATACTTATGTAAATCATTGGTGAGAATTTCAGATAAGCGCATAGAGATGCTTTCGTTCCTCTGAACCACTGCTTTCCTGCTGTCTTCATCCAATCAGTCTTACTCCTTTCTATGGCTGGCTTTTTGTAAGGATGTCACCGGTGCCAATGGATACTTTCAATCCTCTCGGGAAAATGGTCCAAATGCTCTGTCACAGCACGGCTAATCGTCTGGAGGCATCACCCTTTGTCGATGGTTGCATCCTATTCCTCTCTGTGAAAATGGTCCGATGCGCTGTCACTACATGGCTAATCATCTTTGAGGTTCTCGATCATACTGGAATAGAATTTACTATCCTTTTGCGTCTGTCACTACGCCCAGCACTTGCGAGTTTGAAGTTCGTCACAGTCATTCAATCCCAGAGTCCTACTCGGAATACCACGGACAAGGTTTAGACTTTCCGGACTCTCATGAATGCCGCCATCAATCTAGCTTATACCACGAAGATTCTGATTAAGAGATCTAAGAGATACTCATTCAATCTAATGTAGAACGGAAGTGGTTGTCAGACACGCGTTCTTAGGGAATGATGATGATTGTCACGTTCATCACATTCAGGTTGAAGTGCGAATGAATATCTTAGAAGCGAAATAAGATGAATTGAATAGAAAACAGTAGTACTTTGCATTAATCTTTGAGGAACAGCAGAGCTCCACACCTTAATCTATGGAGTGTAAAAACTCTACCGTTTGAAAATACATAAGTGAAAGGTCCAGGCATGGCCGAATGGCCAGACCCTCTGATCTAAGAACCAGGCGTCCAAAGATCAAATTATAATCCAAAGATGTTCCAAGATGTCTAATACAATAGTCAAAAGTCCTATTTATAATAAACTAGCTACTAGGGTTTACAAAAGTAAGTAATTGATGCATAAATCCACTTCCGGGGCCCACTTGGTGTGTGCTTGGGCTGAGCTTGAGTGTTGCACGTGGAGAGGTCATTTTTGGAGTTGAACGCCAGCTTTTGTGCCATTTTGGGCGTTGAACTCCACTTTGCAACTTGTTTCTGGCGCTGGACGCCAGAATTGGGCAGAGAGCTGGCGTTGAACACCAGTTTGCATCATCTAAACTTAGGCAAAGTATGAACTATTATATATTGCTGGAAAGCCCTGGATGTCTACTTTTCAACGCAATTAGAAGCGCGCCATTTTGAGTTCTGTAGCTCCAAAAAATCCATTTTGAGTGCAGGGAGGTCAGAATCTAACAACATCAGCAGTCCTTCTTCAACCTCTGAATCTGATTTTTGCTCAAGTCCCTCAATTTCAGCCAGAAAATACCTGAAATCATAGAAAAACACACAAACTCATAGTAAAGTCCAGAAATGTGAATTTAACATAAAAACTAATGAAAACATCCCTAAAAGTAACTAGATTCTACTAAAAACATACTAAAAACAATGCCAAAAAGCGTATAAATTATCCGCTCATCAGTACCGATCCCAAGGTACGGTTCTAATTAACTGTGATTAAAGTTAATTCAAGTTAGTGAGACAATCTTAGGGTTTCGTTCTGTTAACTGTTATAGGGACAATCTGCGATATCAGTAGAAGATACCTTGAAGATCATAATCTGCAGGTTCACTCAACTTGATCTCTTAATTCTTGTTTGGATATTTGTTAATGACGATCATTTCGTGCTTGGAACTTGTCCAGTTCTTGTTTCATCATGTGATTGTTTAGGAAACAACACAAGAAGCTCTATTCCCTTGAGATGGAACTTGCTGCTGCTAGGAATGAGGGTTTTGTTTTGAAGCAACTGCTTGAGACCAATGGGATTTACTCTGAGGGAAAGCCTTTGGTCATGATAGGTGTACTCACAACATTTGGCCGCCAGAAGAATAGGGATGCCATTCGCAATGTCTGGATGGGAAGTGGTAATTATATATGTTTTGTTCTTTCTCTTGCTTAATTAGAAATCACTGACATTGTAAATTACTCTGCCATGATTAATATTACACAGTTTGCTCACTGAGATTGTGGATTAGAGGTAGTTTTAACATTAAGAGTTCTTTCTTTGCAGGTGCAGCTTTGAAGAAACTGGAGGATGGAAGAGCATTGTTGCACGATTTGTTATTGGGAGAAGGTTTAAATTCTTACTTTTAATTTTTCTGGGATGAGGGGGCATGTTGGATCCAATTGTGATTCTTATGGTTTATAAACAATTTTGCAGTGAAAATCGTGGAAACAATTAGGATAAGGACATTGATCGTGAGAATAGGCTGACTAATGACTTCCTAATTCTTGTAAGTTTAACTAGTCGAAGGATTTTATTCTCTTTAAGCATTCTGCTTTACTGGAATTTGGCAAGTATTTTGTGGCTTACTGTGAGTGAAAAATGAGGTCTCAGAGTATAAGCTGGTTTAGCTCATTGCCTTCAACTCTTATGTTGACAAGATGATCACGTAGAATCAAACGAGGGGATCCCAAATAAAGCTAAATTGGTTTTTGCTTATGCTGCAGATAAATGGGATGCATTGCAATTATGTTCATCAATGATGAATAATTATCTCAAGGCAAGTTTTAATTTATTGCTATTGGCAAATAATTGTTGCTTTAGTTTTAATTCAATGTGTTGATTTTCAGATTGATTAACACTAGTATATAGTAACAACAATAATAATAAGACTAAGAAGAATAATAAATTATTGTTGTTGTGGTGGTGGTGGCGAATAACTGAATTGGGAAGAGATGTTTTATTTATTTGTCTTGCTTGATTTATATTATGATGCAGAAGAATAGCGGTAGTGAGACACTTGACACGGTAGAGTGGCACTCTTGGATTTTTTTTGGTTCATGACGGGAGTTTCTATAGTTAACTATGGTGAAAGCACATGCTCCACGTTATCTCCTTCCCTTTAAATTGACCTCAGCTGAAGCTTCATTTCTACTCTTTTACAATTGAACAAGCTTTTAATTTCTTCTTGTTTTCTCCTATTCCATCTATAAATATATTTACAAGTAAAGTCTATCATGGTGCTGGAGATTGACAAAGAAAAAGGTCCCCTGTTATGAACCGGAAGCACTCTCGCCGATTTGCGTGTCAGTAGTAGTATTCACTATTCTCTTCCACCCTAATCCATTTTCCCACCCTCATTCCTTAACTTAATTTCTTAATCTGCAGGCACTAGGTAATGGACCATAATGGACCCTCATTCCACCCTAATCCCTTTTTCTTAAGTTGCAATTAAGCTTGTAAGTTATGCTTACCAATTGGTTTATATATATATTGAATGAATTTGAGTACCTTTTTTTTGTTATTGTTGTTTGTTTATTAGTCAGCTTTGTATTGTCAATTGACAATTTTTCAGCTAGAGTTTGGTTATGGTCAGTGATTACTAATTACTGATCGAAGCATGATCTCATTTAATATACTGTATGGAAATAGCTGACATTATTAGTAAAAATGAACATTGGAAAAAAAATCTTTCAAATACCTAATTAAATTATTTGTTGTGTAATTATTATTATTATATGTTTTTCGCTTCTTTGAAAGAAATTGCTCTTAGTTAAAACCATTATTTTTGTTGCTGACAGAACTAATAGAGTAACAAAAATAGTCCAATCCAAAAAAAACCATACAAACAGTATTGAGCCAAAAAAATATAGAGGGTGAGATACGAGATAAAGGGGTGGAAGCAGTATTTGTGTTTCTTGTTGGTTAATTTAGGATTAGTATTATGTTAATTTTAGTTGATAGTTTGATTTAGTTAGGATTACTTGCTACTGTTAGTTGGATTTAGAGTAGAATTAGGAGTTTTTGGTGTTAGTTTGTATATCATTAATAATGCTATTATATTTTTTTATTTTGAATTTTATTTGGTTTGGACTGAATTGACTGATATTACTGCTGACTTACTGAGATATATTGCTAATTTGTATATAATTGATGCTGATTTTGTGAATGAATGTTGAAAGAATGCTTGGTTGTGTTATTTGAGTTGTTTGACGTATTTGCACGCCTAGTATTCGATAATATGCCTCAACGAGTTCTTAATGAAATTTTGGTTCAATTCTTGGAAATCAATGCTTGCTTTCACATTCTTATTGTTATTATGCATTGATGTGAATGTGAATATCTCTAATTGACCAAAAAGTTTGAAATTTGAATAATTGAGGTCCTTTGACCAATAATACAAGATTAATGCACTTGGTCCTATTTAATCCAATTGTGTCAATCTTGCATATCTTGTAAAAATTTTGAATCAATAGTTTCACCTTGACTATCCTAATTTTATTTTTTTATCTTTTTAAGATGAATCCTTCAATTCATTCACATAGATTATTATAAAATCTTAGTAGCCTTGACTCTAATATGCACAAAGATTACAAAATTTTTGTTATTACCTTATCACAAATTTCATTGTTCCGAATTTCAAGATTTTATCCTTTTATTCCTTCCATCGTTCTAAATTTCAAACAATATTTTAATTGAAGTCACTATAGTTTCTAATTGGAGCACATTCATGCATTCAATATAGGTGACTGTAATGAAGCTCAAGGTTGACCTTGAATGCCACAAATACTACAAGAAAGTCAAGAAGCTTCTCGCTAAATTCCCTCGTCAGTTCTCTTCTCTCTTTTCTTTCTTAACAATTTCAATCTCATTTATTTTTCTGCATCAAATTGAGTTTATTTTATTTCCTATAATTTTGTGAACAAGAGAAATTCGAGACGAGAAATTCGACGAGAAGCAAAATATCGTGACCATCATGGTGATGTGCTGCAGCCATCCTTTGTAATTTGGACTTATTGGCTACCCTGCATTTTTAATGTCAATCATGAGGGAACTTTTGTGCAACTGTAACATGCCTGCTAGGTCACAGGTTTGAATCCTAGAAATAACCTTTTTGCTTGTGGAGGTATGTCTTCATATATCTACTAGCTGCAAACCCCAGCAGTTGGGAGCCTTATGAATTGGATCCAACCTTTTTTCTTGAAGTCATTGTCTGTGAGCCTATGCTGAGATTTCATTTATACAATATTTTAAACATCATCACAAGGTACCTATCTTTAACGTTTAGCTGTCTTGTGCCTCTTGTTTTATTTATACAACATTTTAAACCTATTTGACATCTCCATGTTTAGGAAAACACAAGTCCAGAAAAATAGCAGTTGCACTTGGAGTTAGTCTTAGTTGTGCTTCTCTCATGGTTTTGCTCTTTGGGATCTTTTGGTATAGACATAAATGACAGCACCAGGCCATCCTATTTATTGGTGGCAGGTAGCACAACATAACAGTTCTTAGATTATGTATGGAGGAATAGTTAGTTATGATTTTTGCTCTGTTGCAGAATATAAGGAAGAGGAAATTGTCAGCTTGGGAAATCTCAAGACTTTCACGTTCAGAGAGCTCCAACAGGCAACAGATAGTTTCAGTTCCAAGAACATACTTGGGCCAGTGGAAATCCTATGAAGATCCAGGAAGCACAAGTATGGATTATATTTATAGGCTTGTTCATGGTCAGGTTACTATGGTCAATACATTTTTATGTTGGATTTCATTTTGTTTGATTATTTTGTGATCCAGGACATGGTTGTATTTATGATTCATTGCAACTTGCTCACAAGTGTATACTTAAGAGAAATTTGTATATCAATATTTTGAGTTTAATGAAATATCTCATTTTGTAGTAATTAATTTTAGTATATTTATATTATGCATAATAATAATAATCGGTGGCACAAATAATTGAGATTCTAGAAAAAAAAAGTAGTTCATTGTTTCTAAGAAAATGAGTATAATATAACTAAAAAAATCTTAAGATTTTAGCGGTAATAGTAATGGCAACTAAAAGTAAATAACATTACAATTTTAGAATATTTTTAGTGGCCATATAAATTGTCGGTAAAATGAATTTTAGCGGCAATAGTAATGGCCGCTAAAAGTAAATAATATTGTAATTTTGGAATTACTTTTGGTGGCCATATAAATTGCCAAAAAAATGGCCGCTAATAGTTATATACTTTTTACGGCCATTAAAAAGGTCTTTACCGGCAAATGTTATAATTGCCACTAAAACCTTTTAGCGGCGAAGCATAAGACGGCTAATGTCTAATTGCTGGTAAATGTATTAGTGGCTATTTTTATTGCTGCTAAAAGTAAAATAAATGGCCGCTAAAAATAATTTTTCTTGTAGTGTCATTGCGTCCTCGCTGCTCCTAGCTTCATCGTCGCTGCCTCTGCTCTACGCGACGCCTTAGATCTGAGACATTAGCGACAACTCTTCAACACGATGCCTCTGCTCCATAACGCTTCAGATCTGCGACGTCAACGACAACTGTTCTCCAACGTCGCCTCTGCTCAGCGAAGATGATGACAACTCTGCTCCATAGCTGGTTTCTGTTTCTTGATGAAATTGGTTTTAATATATATATTTTGATTTTTCATTGATGAAATTGGGTTTAGGATTTGATTTATGGGTTTAGGATTATGGTTTCTATTCTGTTAATTCTATTGCTGTAAAATTTAATTAGGTTTTGGATTTGTAAAATTGGGACATATATTATGTTTATTTTGATTTTTCATTGATGAAATTGGGTTTAGGGTTTGATTTGAGTTTAGAATGATGGTTTTGATTCTGTTAGTTGATAAATTTGAGTTTAAAGTTAGATTCTATTGCTGTAAAATTTGATTTAGGGTTTGGATTTGTGAAATTGGGACATCTACTGTGTTTATTTTGAACTTTTTTAAATTTTTATTGATTCTGTTTTTTCTTCCTTCACACCCGTGGATATCCGCGGATATCCGAATATCCGGCGGGTACCAGGTCCCCGTTACCCATCGTGGAGACGGGTCCCTTTTCTCATTAGAGCTCCTCCTCGCCTGCCATCCTTCCTCCTCCTCGTCAGATATCATCAGCGCCACAGATCTGTCTGTCTCCGTCTCCACCACAGATTTGCATGTTGCCATCTGCGCATCGCCGATTTTGTCGCCATCTATTCCGTTTCTGGGTTTGCTTCTCGCTGCTGCTGATTGCAACTACCTCGTCATCTACAAATCTGTGTGTTTTAATTTTTTTTGTTTGAAATTTAATGTTAATTTGCATTGTTATAAAATCTATATTATATAGATCTGGCATTTTTTAAATTGTTCTGAAATCTGTATTGTTAATCTTCATTGTTATAAAATCTGCATTGTACAGATCTGGGTTCTTTGAAATTGTTCTGAAATCAAAATTGTTAATCTCTATTGTTATGAATGATGTATTGTTAATATGCATTGTTTCTGAAATCTGAGTTCTTTGAATTTTTTAATTTTTTTTTAAAGGAAGATCCGCGGGGAATGGATATCCGGCGGATATCGGGTATCCGCCACCCGTCACGGATACGGGGCAGGGACGGGGGGCGTTTTTGGGGGGGGGGGCGGGGGTGGGGGGCATGTCCCCGCCCATGGGTACCCGTTGCCATCCCTACCCACTTTTTGTCTATTTTATCTACTCTATCAACTTCCATTTCTTTTAATATAATAAATGTCTATTCCTAATATTCTCTCACTTACTAAATGATTCAATTACCACATTTCTTTTCGTCATGGAAGCTAAATACACGTACAACTTTATTTTTTTTTCAAATTTAAATCAATCCAATTCAATCTATATTTTTTATGTACTCTTTTTGAGTATTAATTTAAATAGGTTGATTTTTAAAAAAATAATGTACTAATTTCAAAGGTACAATTTCAAATCACTAATTTTAAATACGTGGCGTAGGTTTTAAGATATAACATTTAAAAATTGGATTAATTTAAAAATAAAAATTAAGTTGATATTATTTTAATTGTAATTTTTTTATAATAATACACATATTTTATTTATCAGAAAATCTTCGCATCAAACGATTAAGGCTTACAAGCCTTACAAGTCCTGAAGACAACTAACCCCCAAAACGCGCTCCTAATGTTATGTACCTTTCACGCGCTATATAACAGAGCGCGCGAATATATAACTTCCAATTTTTAAAAGATTTCGTTTCCTTCTTTGTTCTCCTTCTTGCCAAATTTCTTCGTTCTCCTTCTTGCGTTCTTTCCTTGCTTTTTTTATCATTCTTTTTCCTGCGTTTATCACTCGTTCGTTCTTCGTCATTGACGTGAGTTTCTTTTTCTGTAACTCTAGCTTCATTTTTTTTCGATTTTCTGGTTTCTGAAATCAAAGTTTGAACTCGTTTTGAAGATAATGGATGATTCAACCTCAGATTGTCAGCTGAATCAGGGCGAAGTGGATTTTGAATTTGAATCTAACAAAGTTTATGAGGTTTGATTTAGATTCAGCTTATTACAATTACTCTGAATTTGATGTAGTTATTCGTCTATGATTGTCTAGCTGAATAATTTGTGAACATTGACTGTGAAATTACTGCGTGAACATAATCTGTGGATTGAATCTAATGTATTAGTTTTGATTAATTATCTGCAATTTATAGCAGACGCTCGGGTGTAGATCAGAATTTTTTGGGTGTATTTTAGGGAAAGTTTGGGTGTATTTACAGTTTATGGCTTTTCTTGTTATTTAAGTTGAGTTGTTATCGTTCGGGTGTAGATAAGAAATTATTGGGTGTATTTTTAGTTTTTGACATGGTGTATTCTGTAGCCTCTCTGTGTTGTTGATGACCAGTTTGTTCCCAAGGTTGGAATGACTTTTACCACCCTTGAAGATGCTGGAAACTTTTACAGGGACTACGCCAAGGCTGCAGGTTTTTCTACAAGAGTTCGGAGCACAAATAAGAAGAGAAACAAGATTAAGAATCAATTGATTACATGTAGCAGAGAGGAAAAATAGAAATCTAAAATATCTCCGACCGAGAAGACAAATCCCACAGCTGGTTTAAACTGTCCTGCAAGAATTTATATACACACATTGAAGGATGTTGGTGCTTGGATCATTTCAAAGGTTGTGCTGCATCATTCACACCCTTGCTGTCCAAGTAAAGCAGAGATGCTCAAATAGCACAGGAAACTAAGCATGTCCGTTCGTCGTACAATAGTGAATAATGAGGAGGCTGGTATTAGACCAAGCAAAACTTACCAATCATTTGTTGCGGTAGCTGGGGGTCACCGCGAGTTAAATTTTATTGAAAAGGATGTGAGGAATTACATTACGAGAGAAGTGCGGAATGTTTCTGAACAAGAAGATGCAAAGGAATTCGGAAAATATTTGTTAAGAATGAAAGAGAAGAATCATAATTTCTTTTTTGAGCTTGAACTCGAGGATGATTAATCGATTAAGCTGGCTTTTTGAGCCGATGCAAGAAGTAGAGCTGCCTTTGAGTATTTTGGAGATGTTATTTCATTTGACACCACGTACAATACAAACAGGTAATAAGCTGTTCATGTTTATGATGCTAAATTAATGTTGTTTTATGAATCTGCCGCAGAGGTGTATCTTGGATATTTTTGGGTGTATAAAATCATTTTTGGGTGTCCGTAATGATTTTTTCATTCTGCACTATGGTAATTTATTTCAGGTATAATTTGGTTTGTGGTTCTTTTGTCAGGGTGAATCACCACGGTCAGTCAACACTTCTTGGATGCTCTTTGATGAAAAACGAAGAAATTGAATCATTCAAATGGTTATTTCAATGTTGGCTTCGTTGCATGGGAGAAAATGCTCCGAAAGGGATTCTCACTGATCAATGCGCATCAATGAAAAAGGCTATAGAGGCTTGTATGCCAAGAACAATTCACCGTTGGTGTATTTGGCACATCATGAAGAAGATTCCAAGCAAATTAAACGGGTACAAGGGACATGCAGAAATTGAACAAGAAATGAGCCAAGTTGTTTGGAACTCTCATACCAAAGACTTATTTGATAGGAATTAGAATGATTTTCTGCTGAAGTATGGTCTTGTGGACAACAAGTGGCTTTCAGCTAATGTTGTTTAAAATCTGCAGCAGAGGTATAAATTGCATATTTTTGGGTGTATTATAGCTTTTTTTGGGTGTATTATGCAGATCTTTATGAGGACTGTGATATATGGGTTCCAATTTATCTGGATCACTACTTCTGGGCAAGGATGAGAAGCACACAAAGGAGCGAGAGCATGCATTTGTTTTTTAACAAGTTCATTACACGGAACAGCTCACTTATTCAATTTGTCAAACAATACGATAATTGTCTCGGAAGCAGGGAGCAAGCAGAGAGAGAATTGGATACTGCAGATTTTCATACGGTCATACCGTGTGCAACAAAATCCTCCATTGAAGCTCAGTTTCAACATGTGTACACTCACCAAAAGTTTAGGGAAGTCCAAGCATAATTCAAAGGAAAGGCAAATTGCATCACAAGATTAACGAACCCCGCTCTAGGATATTCAGTATACAAAGTTGGAGAACAAGTTTGCAGCTCAATATTCGACAAGTTTGTGGTTACTTACGACTCAGTAGCAGCCGAGGTGAAATGCCAATGCTTATTATTCGAGTCAAGAGGCATATTGTGCCGTCACGCACTAAGCGTATTAAGCTTTGAAGGAGTAACCCAAGTGTCACTGAGTTATATACTGGAACGATGGAGCAAGAAGGTAAAGAGGCGACACACACACGTCAAGAGCAGCCACGACGAGCCACTGTTGGAGCCAAGAAGCAAGAGGTTTGATAAATTGGTGTTTCGTTTGTAAAATATTTGCGAATTTGCATCAGAATCGGAGGAGTTGACTGTCATTCTGCATCATGCGTACGATAAGATCATGGTTGAGATGGAAGAATTGAAAGCCAAAAGGAAGGAGACATGTTCGTTATCTCACGAAGATGCCAACTTGGAATCCGTTAACGAGCTTCAAAGCCCTCCAAGGGTTCGAACAAGAGGACGTCCAAAAAATAGGCTAGGTTCAAAGTTGGACAAACAGATTGCAAATGCCTCAAAGAAAAAGAAAACAAAAGATCTAAACGAGGTAAAAGTGATGTTCTTTAAACTTGTGGTGATTGATTTTAATTTTCTTGTTAATATTTTTGCTAATATGTGAGTTTATTATATCCAGTTAAACCTCTTTGATGCTGCATCAGTGGTGCATCCAAATTCCAGCCAATATCAAGGACGTGTTATGAATTATCAGTTCAGGGAACCAGCAATAGGGGATAGTTTTTTGGGTGTATAATTACAGAATTTAGGGTTTTAGGATTTAAGGGTTTATGGTTTATGGTTTAGGGTTTAGGGGTTTAGGGTTTATGGATTTAAGGTTTAGGATTTTAGGGGTTTAGGGATAAAGCATCAGGGCATAGAATTTGGTGTATATTTTACTTTCCTTGGGTGTAAAATGAGATCTTATGGGTGTAAAAATCAATGATTTGGGTGTATAGTAGGTTGGGTGGTTTACAGTTTAGGGTTTAGGGTTTTAGGGTTTTAGGGTTTAGGGTTTAGGGTTTAGAATTTTAGGGTTTTAGGGTTTAGAGTTTAGGGTTTAGGTTTTAGGGTTTTAGGGATAAATTATCAAGGGATAGATGTTTAGGTGTATATTCAACTTTCTTTGGGTGTAAAATGTCAGGTTATTGGTGTATATTTGGTTTGATGTTGTCTTTCATGTTATAGTACCTGTAATTCAGACATTTTGAATACAGCAGAGAGAGTTTAATAATGGAAAAAAATGTTACTTATAATTGGCAAATTTTTACAGCATGTGTTCAATTTCTTACAAGACTATATAACAGTAACAGTTACATTAATTAGTGTCAATATCATTAGAATCTATCTGATAATATGGAGTCAATAGCAATGAGGATGGCCTGGACAGTCTTATTGCATCACTTCCCCTAATGGCTTCAGCTTTGTCTTGATTCATTTCATGGAATAGAATCCGAGAAGCATATTCTACTCTATAGTGGTCCACCTTGCCTGAAGTTTAAAAGAATTTCCTTTTTAATCAACTATGTTAATTTAGTAAGGTAATATAGAGTTATATAGTTTTTAAACACAATTACCTGGGTCTAGTTGTCCCACTCATACTTCTCCCTTTTAACATTTTCGGGCTGAATTATCTCAAGCCACTTCATTACATAAATAGCACAGTCATAGCTGAAAAACAAGAAATAAATTAGCAAATTACATCTAGGAAAGTTTAATTTTCAAATTAAAAGATTTATACCTTGTCTTTTGGCCTGAGATGTTAATGTAGGGTGTATGAATTTCGCGATCGTTTTTTTTTCAGAGGTGCCCCCAGCATATACTCTCATTTTTGAAATTACATGTTCGTTAAAACACAAAACAAATCAGTAATATATGAATAATTTTAATAAAGGAATATAAACAAAGGAGCACAAACCTACACCTTATATTGAACAGAAATACACCCAAATATTAAAATACAGAACACAGAACCTACTTACAACAAATATATTTATGGTCTTTCTTTCATCAGCTGGACAAGTCTTGTGATATGGGTCGAGTACAAAAGTTTTTTTCTTCCTTGTATCAGCCACCCATAACCACCAATGTTGTGAATGGCAAACAGGTGCAAAAATCTGAAGTATGTCCACATTGAACAGTGTTTTAATTTATTTGGCACATAACTAAAGAATGGTAATAAGAAGTTTTAGAAACGAAAACTTACATAACGATGCGATGCTAGTTTTTTAAGGTCCAAGAAAGGTATAACCATTGGGTAGTCTTCCACCCTGAATGACTTATTGTTTTTAGGCTTTAAGAATACCCTTTCTGGATGATTTGCAATGGCCATGTTCTGCAACAATTGTGAAACACCAAATGAATACAGAAAATACACCCAAACGAATACAAAAAATACACCCAAATGAATACAGAAAATACACCCAAACGAATACAGAAAATACACCCAAGATTTGTTAAAGTACTACTTACCACAATATCAGGGGAGAGACAGTATATTTCTTCCTGAAACCTTTTAATTTTTTGCTGGTTAAGGATGAAGCACATGGCAGAGACAATCTAGAAATAAAAGCCCAAATCAATTTTACATAAATCGATATTGCAGTTACTTTTCATGATAAAATCATTAATATTATTCTAATATTACCTCAGCTTCTATATGTGTATCAACTTGGAGAGATGCAAAGTGGATTTTTGACAAAATGTATTTATCTTGGGCATTGAGTGTGCACACGGTGTCATACTCATTAGTATTTCCATCTGCATATGTTTTCACACGTGTGGCCCAGATGTAGCATTTCTCTTTTATTTCAGCACTCATTTCATTTGTCCTCGCAGGAGTTACAAACTTTTTAAAACTTTCTTCACCACTTTGCTTATGAATAGGTGGAGTTTTACCTTCTGTTTTCACCCCACTGCCTGCAATTTTTTCCACCAGCTCCCCTAACTGTTCTATTAATTTTGGCATTTTAGGAGTTTTTGCCCTCTGCCCCTCTTGTGTTGCTGCACCCTCTTGAGTTGTTGCTTCTTCTTGGCTTGAATCAGTCAAGCCGAGGCTGAATGATGGCATTGGACCTTCTTTAGGAATGTACGATGCTGTCGGTGCCATCATCATCAGGGCAGCAGCATCTTCTGGGGCTGGATTACTGCGTGATGAGATATAACATACTATAAAAATAAGAATAGATCAATGATATTGGAAACAAAATTTTACTCTGCTCAACTTACACTTTAGATGGAGCTGGTGGAAGCGTGGGTGTGCTTTCTTCAGTTTCTGGTGGTGATTTTGGAGTGCTGCAGTGTTACAGAACAATTGTGAGGATATACACCCCAACAAAGACAATATACACCCAAACAATAAACAAATACACCCCAAGATTATTCCTTACCTTTTTGCAGTTTCTTCATTAATTTTTTCACTTGGAGACTTTGCAGGGGTTGGTTCAATTTCTGGCATAGGGGTTGGTTCAATTTCTGGCTCAGTGGTTGTTTGGGATAGTGGTAGACAAACTTGAATCAGAACTCTAAACAAGAAGAAAAATAAAAGGTTAACAAAGCCCGCAAAAGTAAAATGGTTATAAGGTTAAAATTTTCTTGAAAAACTCACATTGAAAGCGCTTCGATTTCTGACTGTGTCTCTACCCGCACAACCATCATGTTCTCTTCAGCTGGCTCATTGGCCGACTCTTCAACTAGACTCAACCTGAAATACACCCAAAGAAAGTCAAAAATACACCCGAAGTAATCAAAAGAAACACAGGCTTTGTTTTTTTGAGTACTTACGTAGCTGCAGTTTTTGCTTTTTTTTCCTGCCTTTTTTTTTCTGAATAAAACATTAAAGGGCTTTTTTTTCTAAAAAAAATATATACAGAATTAGAAGCAGAAGGTAATAAAAGATAAAAGCAACCGGTATTAGAAAGAGAAATTACATGCTCTCTGCCGGTTTGTTTATGCTACTTTGATCTGTGTGTCCTTGAGACAAAGGATCATCACTGCTTAAGTTTATGTCTGGTATTCTAAAGATGGAATAGATATCATTCAGTAAAAATACCATACGGTTAAATCAGGATAACAAGATTTTATCAAATAAAGCTTCTTACGTCTCAGATGAGTCATAGTGACCTTTTGTCGATCGCATGTCAACTCCCTTTTCCCTAGAAAACTAGAAACAATTATTATCAACGAAAACACTTTAAAATCGGTAATATACACCCGAAACATTACAAACCCCTGTGCAGCAGATTTTTCATTGTTTTTCTTCTTTTTAGATTCCCTCAACAATTCTTCTAATTCTTCAGTTCCAATTTCAGATCTGACAGCATATGCATAAAACAACATGTTAACAAATATAAGTTTGAACATAAATGGTACTATTGCTTTACAAAGTATCCCACCCATGATAGGATTGAGTTTGTTCAGGAGATGAATCCTCAACAATGACCTTGCTCTTTTTCTTTGTTTTTTGTTTTTCTACTGGTGATGATTCTTTGCTTCTGAAAGTTAATAAGAAACTCACTGTTAATACAAGAAATTTTGAGAATAAACGGAAAAAAAAGTGATGAGAATTTTAGAACATTACTCATCATTCGATTCAGTTTCTAAATCGGAATCTTCCTCATTCTTCTTCCTTTTTTTGGATTCAATTCTGGTAGGCAAATAATCATTATTAACAAAAGGACTAAAAGTGACAAAATACACCCTAAAAGTGACAAAATATACCCAAATAGAGACACAAAATACACCCAAATAAAGACACAAAATACACCCAAGTATGTTACTTACTTTTAGGCTGCTCGGGTAGGTTGTTTCCTTTTTGGTCCCTCTGATTCTTCTTTAGTCTCAGAATCAGAGGAAGAATAGACTTCAGCTTTAGATGTTTCCGTCTCTAATGATGATGAAATTGCTTTCTTTTTTTTTTGTTTTTTTTTCTTTCTTATCTTTTTTCTTCATTTGTTTTAATTTCTCCTTTGTTTCGGCCATCTTTACAATTCCCTAAAATATTAGAAATGTTAGTTAACAGCATTCAGGTAAATAAAATACACCCAATATTCTTTTCACTTACCATATGTTCATCCATTTCTGCTCTCATTCTTTCAACCAACTGCTCTCTAGTCCAATTGGTAATCCAGGGTTCTGGAGGTCTTTCTTCTTCTTTCTTGTCTTTATTTTTTGATAGATGGAAGTAAACTATCATCAGGGCAAATAGGCAGCCATCAATTGCCTTTTTCTTTTTCATATTGTAATCTGTTATGCCCTTGATGATGAAATTCAGAACATGTGCTCCCCAGTTCCCCTCTTTTATCGTGTCCATCTTGAAAATTTGTGCCAGGTGCACAGGGGAGATTTTGTTTATTGTGGTTGCTAACAGAAACGCCATCTGTATACAGAGGATGAAAATCCTCTTGAACATGAGGCGATCCTGTTCATTATCAACACCAATAGTCATCATCTCATCTGTCAGATTTTTTAGGGTCTTCCCCTGGAATCTTCTAAAAATTTGTTTGTTGTCTTCAGAAAGATCCTTATAATTGACTTTCTGAAAAAGTAAATCTCTTACAAAAAGAAAAACAACATTGTATGAAAATCACTTGAAATACACCCAAACATCACTTGAAATACACCCCAATATGGCTCATATACACCTATGTTTGTAACGAGTTACCTGACGCGTTGAGGTCAAGTGCAGCCCCTATTGTTCTTGGTCTTACTCTAAATGAACCGTAGCCGGTTTCGAGTGTATTTTTCCCTAATTTAAAGGAGTTATCCAACTCCTTTAATATTTTGTGATGCACCCTTAGCGGCGGGATGTGCATCAGGCCACCAAACCCCAAATCCCTAACAATTGCTTTCTTCTCCTCGCTCATATTTCCGAATTTCTCACTCAACAAATGGGTTGCACACTTCAGGTCTTTGGTTTGTTGTAAACAAAGCAAAATTAGAGTCAGATATATTTCTATTATGAAAAACTGATTTGATCTAAGACATATATTTGTTCTTACATTTTTTGCAGCTTATTTTTTGCTTGCCATTTTTACTGCAATGAAAAAGAGATGCTATTAATATATAAAAAATACACCCATATATCAATCACATACACCCATAGATCAGGCACATACACCCAAACCGATTTTATAAGTATTTAATGAGATCAGTTCAAAATGATGTTCAATTCAATCAAACATGGATAAATATACAAGGTCAAGCAATATTACAATGTCAAGCAATATACACCCAAGGACAAGCAATATTAGAATAGTTGCAACAGTTGATTATATTACATTATATGAGTTCAGGAATATACACCCAACAATCAAGCATATACACCCAACATATTGCGCCATATACAGCCAACAAATTACGCAATATACACACAAAAATCAGTTAGGAGAAGAACTAGAACAAGAAGAACAGTAAAAGCTAGAACAACTTAGACGAACAGTAAAACCTAGAAGAAGTTAGAAGAATAGTAAAACCTAGAATAAGATGAACGGTAAAAACTTAGATCAGGCACATACACCCAAACCGATTTCATAAGTATTTAATTAGATCAGTTCAAAATGATGTTCAATTCACTCAAACATGGATAAATATACAAGGTCAAGCAATATTACAACGTCAAGCAATATACACCCAAGGACAAGCAATATTAGAACACTGGCAACAGTTGATTATATTACATTATATGGGTTCAAAAATATACACCCAACAAGTTACGCCATATACACCCAACAATCAACCATATACACCCAAAAAATTACGCCATATACACCCAACAATCAACCATATATACCCATATAAATTACATCATATACACCCAACAAATTAAGCAATATACAACGAAAAATTAGTTAGAAGAAGAACTAGAACAAGAAGAACAGTAAAACCTAGAACCACTTAGAAGAACAGCAAAACCTAGAGGAACTTAGAAGAAGAGTAAAATCTAGAATAAGAAGAATAGTAAAAATAGTAATATGAGATTTAGAACAAGAAGAACAGTAAAACCTATAAGAACATAGAAGAACAGTAAAACCTAGTTCTTCAATTTCGAAATCAGAAACAGAAATGTGAAAAATCTACAAGATCAGTAAAACAGTAACGTACCTTGAATAATATTTCTTCGTTTTTTCTGGAGATTGTTGATGGAGAGTTCTATCTTTTGTTGTTGGTTTCTTCTAATCTTCGCGACGAGTTCGATCGTCTCTTCAGTTTGGAATGTTCCTCGAAACTTGACGGTTTGTGTTTTCTTTGAAGTAGAAGAGGAAGAGTGCGCCATAATGAGCGTGTTTTGCAAAGCGTAACTGTTGTGTGAGGCGCGTGGGATTGACGCTCCATTCTAAGGAGTGAGTGCGCGTGGATTATTTCTGGGCTGGGCTAACTTGTAAGGCTTGTAAGCCTTAATTGCTTGTATGTGTAGCAGGGCCCTTTATTTATAGGGTAAACGAAATAATTATGAATATATCTCGTTTATACAATAAACGAGATATGTATATTTTTTTAAATTCTATATATCTCGTTTACAGTATAAATGAAATACATTCATAATTATTTCATTTACACTGTAAACGAGATAAATTAAAGTGATGTAAATTGGTAAATACGCTACAAATTACATGTTAAAAAGTAAGAGAGAACCATAGAAAAAGTATTTGTGTTTATTCAAGTTCTATAAAATGATACAATATAGAAATATATTTATAGGTGTTAAGAGAATCAAAATAATAAAAATATAGTATCTTATAATAAATATTCAGATATGCTAAATAATGTTAATTGATCTAATTGATCTTAATTATACTCTAACATTACATAGGAATTAGAATTCAATTCCATCCAGAAATGAATTCCTAAAGAAATGGAATTCAATTCCATAGTTTGGAACAACTAACTCATTTAATGAGATAGAATTGAATTTTATTGTTTGGAATGACTTGTTGATGAATTACATTATTTCTCTAAGACATTTTTACCCCTCAATAAATATTAAGTATAATTTTATTTATCAATTAAATTAGATAATATAATTATATAAATCACTTATAAGTAAAATTGGTCTAACACAACCTCACCAATTAGATCCATCTCACTCATGAAATCATGATAGGTGGAATTTTTTTAAAAATGAGAAATTTAAATTATTTTTAAAACTTGAAATAAAAAAGAATGAGAAAAAGCATTATCTCCAAAATTCCTTCTACCAAAATCCCCATGAAAAGCGCTTCGGTTCCTGTGTTGGGATACTTCAGCTTCTTGGCTTCCAATTCTGCCATAGCAAAAGACTTTATAGACCTCACCAACCACCTAAATCAATCCAAACCAAACAAAACAGGCCCTCAGAAAAATAATCTGAAAGTATATACAATAATGTGTATAAGCTTCTAAGTAGTGACACACTAACAAATTACTTCAGCTGAAGAAACTAGCTAAATTATGCAGCTGGCAACAACAAATTGATGATGATAACAGAAATAACAGAAAACCAAACAATTAAGCTAAATTGCAAGAAAACTCAAATCTATTGAATTAAAACTAGTGATAAAAGACAGTAACAATGAACTCACTGTGGGGTTTTGTCAATTGTATCTGCCTTGGGTTTCCTGCACACAAAAAAAGGGAAAAAAAGTGATCAACTTTAAGCGAATTTGAGGAAAATTAAAGAAACCCAAATTAAGTTTGAGAAGAATTACGTGGTGGGAAGACTAAAGGACACCGTTGTAGTGGTGGGACGGATGCGGCAACTCACTGAGGGAAATGGAGGGATTGGAGAGAGGCGATGAATGGTGATTCTGGTTCCGAAGAGAGAGGTGAAGAGAGAGATATCGAAGGGATTATGGAATATTATAATTTGGACAGGGGTATTTTTGATATTGCACCGTTTAAGTGAGATTTAGGTGAGAATTGATTTTGAAATCAGACCAAAGTAGGTCGAATTTGTAAATGGGGGTAAAATGAGAATTGAAATTCTCACGGAAATTCAATTTCATGTTTTTTTTTTCTATTCCAAAACAAGGAATAGAATTCAATTCATCTATGATTTCAAATCAGACGCATTCTAAACAGGCTGTGAATGTGAGTCTAACTCATTCAACAATTACTTCTAGATATTAAGGATTTTCCAAAGTTTTAAATATTTTAGATGCTTTATTTTTCTGAAATATAAATTAATTTTCATTCCTAAAATTTTTATTGTGTTCACACTTTTTAAAAATATTAAAATGACTGAAATTTTATATTCCAAAACTGAAATTTTAGTTTTAACCTCCAATCACCAAACACAATACCCAGACTTAGTCCTTCTGTCTCAATTTTAGTCCAAAAAATTAAACACAACCTAAAAAATGTGTTTACTCATTTCTCTCTCTTTTTTTAAAAAATTCCAAAATAGATTCCACTTTGGAAGACCAAAATTTATCTTTATTTTTTTTATGTTTAGGATTCGTTATAATTAGAAATATGTACTTATTTTCTATTTTAGTTTAACATAAAAAATATCTTACTTCTATTTTTAAATTTGGATCTAATGTATCATTAGTATTTGAAAATACCATTTGACATCTTTTATAAATGAAATTTTATCTCCTATAAAAAAAAGAGTAAAAATAAAACTATATTATTAGTATTTCTAAACTTGCTTTAAAATGCATTTTTAAGAGTAAATGTCTTTTTAATTTCGGATGATTTGTTTAAAGGAGAAAGCGTCGTTTTATAATTCAAAAATCTCCATCCAAATAAATAATTTAAGCTGTCTTTGTTATTGGTTTGAGTAGCTCCAGAGACATTAATAGATCACTATTTATAGGAGCCATTAGAGCACCTCCAATGGTGAGTTCCTCTTTGACTTTTTTCTGACATATAGGAACTCTAACCATTGGAGGAGAGAAGGAGTGAGTTTCCGCACAAAGATCAAGGTAAGGGAGTCCCTCTAAGCAGGGACTCAAATTAACCAATAACAACTTGCCATTTGGCAAGAATAATAATATAAAATCTGAAATAATTAAATAATAATTAAATTAGTAATAATTATAATAAAAATTATATTTTTATTTAATTAATAATTTATATTAATTATTTAAATAATAATTAATTAAATAATTAATTAGATTAAATAATTAAGTTTTTCGGGACTAAAGTTAGTTCCTCCTAATGGAGAATAGTGAGATGCTTTGAGTTCCTATTTATTGTTTATGACGCAAAAGCTGATGTGGAGTTACTTTTTATGACAGGTGGGCCATAATCAGGAATTGGGATGAGTTCCCTACTGGAGATGGTTTTAGACTAGTTACTTGGATAGTTGAGGACTGATTAAAAATTTTCAAATTATAAATGAACATTTTGTTATTTGGATAAATGGTGAAAGATCGAAAATAACATTTATTCTATATTTAATTCATTACAAAAGAGTTCACATTTGTACACTTTTTAAAGAATTCCAAATGTCTCTGTTAAGGTTTTGCTTAGCGTCCAATTAGGATTCCATTTTTTAAAATTTTCAAAACTCATATCTCAATTGTGAGAATAATCTCAAAAAATTGTTATCAGTTGTCTCTGTTTTGATGCATTAAGATACAATATAGAGGATAGAGGAGAGGAATACGATAACAGTGATTAAGGAAGAAAAATAATGAAAGAGGAGTGATCTTTTTTTTTTTTATGAAGAAGACATCTTTGAGAGACGGCAAGCCTATACCAAAAGTCTTCGTGAACGGCTATTTGCAGATAAGCCATTCTCAACAGAAACGATGAAATGGTGCATTAAGAGCAATATGAAATAAATTAGAGAGGTTTAGAATGACAAAAGTAGGTCATAACCAATTTTAATTCTTTTTTGATAAAGAAGATGAATTACAGAAAATTGAACATGATTCACCTTAGCTCTTTAACATGTTGTATATATAGATAAATATTCTACTGTACATATTTTTATAAATATCATATTTATTTAATTTAAATATAAAAAAATATTTCTTTCTGTTTTTTTAT
>NC_029790.2:109255179-109256640 GCF_000816755.2 Arachis ipaensis | reverse complement strand
TATAGAAATACCTTTTAATATTCTTTTGTTGATCAACTTTCCTATATTATATATTTCTTTGTATGCTATAATTTGCAATTTTGCATTCAAACATCAAAGCCGAAGAAAAAACACACACCCCGTTCTACTACTACGAGAGTTTCTGAATAAGACAAATATTTTGGGAGTAATATTTGATTTGAATGTTTCTATTTCTTTAAATTATTATTCAGTTTTTTTTTTCCCGACTAAATTACTATTCAATTTGGCGGAGACGTTTGTGAATTGTGATCGATATTAAAAGGAAAAATAAGAGTTAGTATTTATTGTGGAATTAAACGAGTGGCTTGACTGAAAGCATGAAAAGTACAAAATCAACCTCGGTATTTTTCGCTTGTCAAGTTGTCACTGTTACAGTTTGGTCCTTTTGTACACTTGGCCTGATGAAAAATCCTGCATCCATAATAATAATAATAATGTCAAGTTAAATTCTCCCTTCTTCCGCAATTAGCAAGACAAGTGTCAACCACACTCAACAACACAACACTTCGTTTTTTCTCCATTGTGATGCATTGATGTGGTCCATCACCAAATGCCTAACCCATGACCCACCAAACAGGGGGGTTTTAACCTCACGCTCCCACATAAACAATTAAACGACACTCCTCCAAAAATCAAGAACCCTGATCACCAAAAAAAAAAAATTTCAATGAATGTGGTATGCATTTTTTTAAAAATAAAAATATTTTTAAATATATTCTTTAATGAATAAGTAGATGTCATAGATTTTCAAAAATTAAATTACTATCACAAGTATTACAAAAACTAAATTGATGTCATGTATGCCTTAAGACTAATTTAAATTGCTACTTTTATGAAGTCTTTTTGGCAAAACTAATTTTTTGAATTAAAATATGAAATTTTTTAAACAAAATTGGAAAAGAAAAAAGATTTTTTTTTTTCCATAGAAAATTATTTTATTTGTTACGTGCTTGTGAGTGTTTGTGGAGAGGGGGTTGGTAATGAAAGTTGGTGAGGAACTGAAGGTGGGGCCACCGTCGGACCTGAGTGCACGTTGTTTATTAATTATTAGTATTAGTATGGAATTACATTTTTTAATGTTTGAAATATTGATATTAATCATTATAATTAAATTAAATACACGCAATTATGGGTGAATACCCACATTGCCCTTCAGTTAGTGCCAAACTGGTGCCTTCGGTAGGTGCATACAGCATACTGCGCATAAGGTGCCTTTTGTCGTTCACTTGCAGCTGCAGGGGTAGGTGAAATTATACTATAAGATTTAATCCTTCTATGTTCGTGTTAATTTAATTTTGAAGAGGAAAATCACAAATAAATCGACAGAATTTATACAGATTAATTCTTAAAAAATATTAATGAAGTCCTCTATAATAATAATAATGATAAAAGATCTTAATTTAAATATAATTTATTTACGTATGATATTATTAAGGATTT
>NC_029790.2:109239259-109255127 GCF_000816755.2 Arachis ipaensis | reverse complement strand
AATGATTAATTTAGTAATTGATTTTTTATATTTATTTAATTTTAGAACTGATAAAAAAAAAGACAAAAAAGCAACGAAAGACCTTATAATAAAATTGTAAAAAATAATTGGCAACAAAAAATCCAACCGTCTTCTTCGGAGAAAAAAGAAAAAGAAAGAGTCAAATAACTCCTTTTTATTTTTAAAAAAAATTACTAACACATTAACACTCTCATTTGCTACATCAATGTTTTCTTTTAAAGGAAATGTCGTTATTGTTATAAAGAATAAAAATTTATTTAAAACCTTACAGTGTCATAAAAGAAGATATGAAGTACAACATCAATAATTCAGGAGTAATTTTAAATTTTTAATGTTACCAAACACTTCTCAACGTTACATTGTCCTTATCACCCGTGTATAACAAAAAAACAGCCAGACTCTTATTAGTTAGCTAGCCACTTCAACTTCATATATAATGTATTTATTAAGTGCCTAAATATATTTCGCATCTGCCTTTACTTGTCTAAATGAGTTAGTATTTGTTTTCTTAAAGTGGGCTACTCACATATTATTAGCACATGTTTGATAGAATCATATAAAAATATTAATGTAGCAACGGTGCCTTTAGTTGACTAATTATTAACAGTGATGAGAGTAACAAATAGAATCCATAGTGAAAAAACTGACCGGTAGGGTTTAAAGGATGCTCTGCTAAGATTTCTTTTGTAGGGTTAATTCTTTTAATTTTAAATCGAATTCTCATTCAAACTAAATTGTGTTCTGAAGGATTGGACGACACAGATATTATTGTGTTTGAGGAAAAAAAGGTAGAAAAAAATCTTTAAATTTACGCCAAAAATCTTATAAGTCGGATCTTGGCAGATTAATCCTTTAGTGTTGATACAGTAAAAGGAGTAATAAGGACGATTTGATCACATCCAGAAGGGTTTAAAGTTATGGATTTAGGTGATAACATATTTCAATTCTTCTTTAAAAAGGAAGTGGATCCGATTCGCGTTAAACGCGGTGCATCAAGGTTGCTGAAAAATTACATTGTTAATGTCAAAAGGTAGAAAGAGAATACTATTAGTAACAATGATGATCTAGCTCGAGTTCCAATTTGGATACAACTGTGGAGATTCCGAAACACTATAAATCAAAGGAGAATTGGTAGATTTTTTCTCAATGAGAGGCAGAGAAAGCAAAATTTTAAAGGTTAAAATTCTTATGGATGCTACAAAACCATTGAGAAGAAGCCTCAAGATTCCTGGGCCTAATAGAAATGTATTGAATTGTCCGCAAAATATGAGCGAATTGCGACATTTGCAACTATTGTGGACACCTCGGACATAAAAATAGAGGATGCAATCAGCATCTTGAAGACTCAATTAAAGGAGATGTGAAAGAGGAGAAGTGGCGGGATTAGTTAAGAGTCGAGCAAGTAGGTCGGAGGGTTAAAAATCACAAGGAGAATGCAAATCCTAATATTCCTAAGGCTGAGATGTCTTAGATGGAAGGTCTTAAAAAACAAACTCCAGTTAACTTGCTAAAGAGCTTTGCTAATCTCTCAATGCAGAAAAACAGTAGAGAAAATGATCAAGTTGGCAGCAAATCAAAGGGAGATATTAGTAGTAATGGAGGACGGGAGAAGATGGTGGCAAATCAAGGAGAGAGGCTGCTGTTAGTGCATCAAAAATGTGGAGACAGAGAATGTCATAGTGAAGGCAAAACTGAAAGTGAAGTTAATGGAGGACGGAAAAATGGAGGACGGGAAGGGGTGGAGGAGGCAGTGATCTCTGGCTTCAATATTGGCCGAGAATCTGAATCACTGGAGGACGATGGCCGAAGGATGAAGTTAAAACAACTTGCAAGGAGGAGTGGAAGTAAGTATAACAAATTCAGTGGTGGAAAAAGGAAAACAACTGAGAATATAAAAGATAATAGAAGGAAAAAATAATACATTAGTGATGAAAGCTCAGAGACAAGGGGGGAGGGTGCTAACCCAAATTTGGCACCCAAAGGATTATGAAAATGATGATGTGGAACTATCAGGATTTGAAAAAATCTTTGATAGTTCACAACATAAAAGAGATCAATAGATCTCGTTCCCCCGAAATTTTGTTCTTATGTGAGACAAAGAACAGCTCCTCGTTCGTGACGGACCAATGCCATAAATTGGGGTTTGCAAATATTAGCTGTATTGAACCTTAAGGATTGGCAGGAGGACTGGTGTTGGCATGGAGGGATGGTGTAGATATTGCAGTGGTGAATAGTGCAGATTTTTTCATTTATTTTAGGTGGAAAGATAAGAGGTTGCAGAGGGAGTGTGGCGTTATTGCAGTGCATTTACACAGTGAAAAAGGTTTGCAGAACCAATAGTATGGCACAATTTTGAATCAATTAGAAGATATGGAAGATCTTTATATGATTATTGGTGATTTTAATGTCATAATGGCTCATGATGAGAAGGATGGAGGGAGGATGAAATCAGTTACATTTATTGAAAATTTCAATAATTTTATAAATGCAGCAAGTCTAATTGATTTGGGATATGAAGGATGCAAATTTACCTGGTGCAATAGGTAGTTTGGAGGGAATTTAAAAAGGGAGCGATTAAATTGGTGTTTAGTCTCTATGAATTTAATGGAATTATATTTGGGAGCAGCGATTTTTCACTTAAATGATCAAGGTTCTGATCATAGACCACTGTTGTTTGAATTGAAGATGGAGCAACGGAGGTTTAAGAGGAGGTTTAGATTTCAGGAGAGGTGGTGTGATAATGATATGGTTGGGCAAATTGTAAATGACACATGGAAGGAATCTATAGAAGGCTTACCTATGTTCCATCTTTACAAAGCTTAAAATTGTTAGGCACCACCTTGTTGATTGGCAACAACATCCCAACAGCAACTCACTAAGACAGATCCAACAGCTTAAATAGAGGATAGAAGAAGAAAAAAGCAAAGCACAGCAAGCAGGCAACTTTTGTATTAAGGTTTTAGAAGAAGAACTTACAGAAGCATACCTAAATGAAGAATGTTATTGGAAAGAGAAAGCAAGAGAACAATGGCTAAAACATGGTGATCAAACACACGAAGTATTTTCACTTAAGGGCGCAAATGAGAAATAAGCACAATAGAATGCAAAAACTTGAAGATGAAGGAGGGGAGGTGCACTTTGATCCAGAAGGAAGTAGGAGGACAACGCAGCAATACTTTGAGACACTGTTCAGTTCGAAATCCACCACTAACCCGAATGCATTTATCTCAAAATTGAGAAGGAAGGTAACTAGACAGAACAATTAGTCCTTTAATTACAAGACCAACTAATGAGCAGGAGATTAAGAGGGTAGCTTTTCAATCAATTCCTTCTCAACCTTGGGAAACGATGATTTTACGAAGAAATTCTATCAATTCTTTTGGAATACTATTAAGGAAGATATAAGCAGTCATTAGTTTTTTCTCAGGCGGAAGAATGCTGAGGTCTTTCAATCATAAATTTGTTTTATTCCTAAAATACTTTAAGCTGCTACCATGTCACAAGTATGACCTATTAATTTAAGCTCAATCTTCTATAAAATTATTTCGAAGGTCTTGATACATCGTATGCAATTTATAATGAATCGGGTGATCAGTGATAACTAGAATGCATTCATAACGGGGCGGTTGATTAGTGACAATGTCCTAATAGCACATGAGTACATACATTTGCTGAAGAATAAAAATTTTGGTGACTGGGATTTGGCTTTGAAGCTCGACATGAGCAAAGCATATGACAAGGTGGAATGGTGCTTCCTATGGAAAGTTATGAGTCAATTGGGATTTTGTGATCGGTGGATAGGACGGATGAAGGAGTGTGTAACTGCTGTTTCTTATTCTGTTATTGTAGATGGTCAACCTAAAGGTTTCTTTAAACTTAGAAAAGGTCTCTGACAAGGGAATCCTCTTTCACCATATCTTTTCATTCTTTACGCATAGGGTCTCTCCCATTTGCTATACAGAAGAGAATAGAATATAGATATTGTCGGGATCAGATTAAACAGTAGTTGTGCCCTACTATCACACATTTATTTTTTGCAGATGACTCTATAATTTTCAGCAAAGCAAATTCACAGGCATGCCAAAATATAATGCAGGTTTTGAATGACTACAGCAATATAAGTAGATAGGAGGTGAACCTAAATAAATCTGCTGTATTTTTCAATTGAAATGTACCGCAATCAGAGAGGGAAATCTTTGCAACCATTCTTCAAGTCCCAAATGTTGGCGTTCAAGACAAATATCTGGGTTTATCAACAACAATCCAGAAATAAAAAAAGCAACATTCGCTTATGTCAAAGATAAAGTTGCAAAAAAATTATAGCACTGGAAAAGATCGTTACTGTCGGTTAGTGGTCATGAAGTTCTAATTAAATCTATGGGTACAACTATCCTAGTATACACTTTAGGGTGCTTTAAATTGCCTGAAATTTCATAGACAAAATTTAGAGACTGCTTATAAAATTTTGGTGGGGGAAGAAACAAAGAGAAAAGAGACTTCACTAGATTAAGTGGGAAACACTGTGTAGACCAAAAAATCAAGGAAGCTTGGGATTTATGAACGTAAAAGCTTTTAATCTTGCTATACTAGAAAAATAGGGATGGAGATTGATGATCAGACCGAATTTCCTAGTGACTAAAGTATTCAGAAGTAGGTATTTTAGACATTCTTCATTTCTAAAAGCTGATGTTGGCTACAATCCATCATGGGCTTGGAGGAGTATATTAGAAGGGCGAAAGATTCTAGAAAAAGGAATTTTCTGGCAGATTGGAAGGAGATCAACAGTGAAGATTTGGGAAGATTGTTGGGTTAGAAGACAAGGACTATTAACACTGAGACAGAATCAGGAGCTTAATCCGAACTTAATTTGGGTCTCTCAACTTATCATTGAGGAGGAAGGTAAATGGAATGCACCTCTAATAACCAGCAACTTCATAACAGAAATTACACAAGAAATACTTCAAGTAAGCATTAAAGAAGAAGATAAATTGATTTGGTACAAGGACAAAGAGGGCTCTTACTCTGTACGATCAGGATATGAGATATGCTTCAATTTTTTTCATCTGCCACTCGAAAGTCCTCCACCAGTTTTTGGAGATAAAATTTATGGAACTCGATTTGGGATCCTTATTGTCCGACCAAAGTTAAGGTCTTTACATGGAAAGCTCTCCACAATGGCTTTCCAGTGAGACACCGACTGCACGCCCGCATTCAAGCTGTCCCTGCGATATGCCTAAGATGTGAAATGGAGGACGAAACTTTGACCCATTGCTTGCTTACCTTCAATCACTTGTGGCAAGTGTGAAATCACATGGGGCTCTTGTTCAACAGTCCAAATTAAGTTGATGGGGATAATAGTTTTTGCAATTAGTGGAGTGAGATGCAGTTAAAGATAAAGCAAGAGGGTTCTAATAAGAAGCATCGAAGTCTTCCTACGATGGTCCTATGGAGGATTTGGATATCTAGGATCAAATGGCTTTTTGATAGAAAAGGAATTGAATTGGATGCTATTTGGGAAGAGGCATAGAGCATGAACGGAGAATATCACCGTAAGACAACTCATTGCTAGTTTCTTTTATTTATTTCCTTTTAGGTTATTCTCTTATTCTTTTTCTTTGGGTTAATTCCCACCTTATTCTTATTAGAGTCCTGAAATAGACCAATATTACTTTATTGTAATTTTTCATTAATAAAATTTTATATCTTAAAAATAAAAATAGGATCCATATATAAGGAAGAATGGAGAGAAGATTTTTGCACGTAGGTATGATGATGTCCTCTTCTACATCAATTTAAATCATAGTACTTACAAAATTTAAAATTCAATTTAAATTTACAACAAACAAAATATAAATTGAATTTAAAGTTCAATTTAATAGATTGTTTATCGTATCATTTAAATATACAATTAATACTCCTATATGTCTCAACTCTCAAGATGATAATAGAGAGGTGAATACAAATTTTATCTAATAAGAATGACTTGTAGACATCAGAAATACGATGAGCTGCTTATTGGCAATAAGGTCACATACACAACACGATATCCAATATGAAAATATTAGGTGTTTAAGTATTTTTTAATCAAATTTTTAACTAAGTTCGTGCGTTTCTTCTCTTTCGTATATATACGGGTACTTTTTTTTCTTCTTTTCCTTCTTCTTTTTCTTCCTTCTCTTTATTCGTTATCATCGTCGTCTTCGCCTTCTTCTTTTTTCACATGCTTTTTTTTCAATGTCGTTGTTGTCGTTGTCGTTGCCACTTCTGTCGTCATTGCGATCGATGTCTTTTTCTCCCTCATCCTCTTTATCATTATCATCGTCTTTGTCGTCTTCATCTTCTTCTCCTATAAATGTTAAGAAAACTAGAGCATAGAAATTTTGATGCTTAACACATATATTTTGGTGCACAACATATATATTTTAGTATACAACATAAAAATTTTTAAAAGACCACATACCCAAAACATTGACACCCAACCAATGAAATATGCGTAATATATAAATTTTGGTGTACAAAACAAAAATCTTGATACATAGTACAGAAATTTTGATGTGCAACACATAAATTTTGGAGGACTATATTTTCAGAACATTGTCTCAACCAACAAACAAAATATATTCGCAATATAATTTGTGTGCTATGTGCAAAAATTTGTGTACTATATGCAAAAATTTATATATTATACCAATGGAATACGCACAACATATAAATTCTTAGAGAAATAAATACCCAAAACATTAACTCACCCAACTAACGAAATACATTTGCAGCAAAAATTTGTATACTATATCAATAAGTTTGTGTTATGTGCAAAATTTTGTGTGCTATACTTTAAAAATTTGTGTGCTACATCAATAAGTTTTTGTGCTCTCTAATAAAACTTTATGTGCTGTAGAAAAAGCAGAAGAGGAGAAATGGTACGTATGTAACGTATGCGCACATTTTGTTTTCACTGGTTTGTACCAACTTGACTTAGTTACAAAAATACTTTTACATGTAGCATCACTCTATTCAATAATAAGGTGGGTTAATATTAAAATTGATCTTTAAAAGATAATTCATTTTTTAAATTAATCTTTAAAAGATTTTGTCAATCATATTTCTTAAAAAATATAATTGTAAGTTAAATTAGTCCTTGTATAAGTTAGGTAATGATATATCACCACTACAAGAAAAACACTGAGTACCATCGGATTTACCTGTGGAATAACAAAATTTTTCGTCAGAATTAATTTAACGGTATAAATTTTGTCGGTAATTGTTTACCATCGATTTTCTCCTAGTAAATTTGACGGTAATTACTATTAATTAATAATTAAATTAATAGCTACTGACAAATTTAACCGAGAATAAATTCGACGATAAACTTAAATTTTAAATTTTTTTAAAAATTTGGTGACAGATCCTGTAGTATTGACCCACATTCTGTTATAGATATTGTCATCAGTAGGCTTCTCTAGCAAAACTGTGAGCAACTAGTAATTGCGGCTAAAAATCATGAAAGCAAGATAAAAACACAATTAGATGCAGAATAATATTTTATGGAGAAAAAACAAATAGACAGAATAAAAGTAAACTGGAATGAAACCAATAATCTTAGACATAGACCAAAATAAAATTAGCAAAAAAGGTCTCTTTAGTTGCAAAACAATCCTTCTAACCAAACTGCAAAAGACCCCCTGCCTCAGAAAACTTGGTATTCACAACAGCAACCAATCCCTGCTTTGTCTTAAACTTGTTTCATCATCCGCGCCGATTCACATTGTATTTTCGCCCCCATAAAGCTTGCATTGATGATAATGAATCACAAAGCTGGACAGTTAAAAGCTAGATATTACAACTAAATAACATAATTAGCAAGACTAACTACTAACTACTCTTAGTAAGTAGCATATACATCACTGTCTATTCTATTCTTTCCCATAAAGTCCATACACTTTACCGCTCTACTATTCTATTATGCTCACATTCTAATATTTCCAATAGGATTTTTTTTAATTTATTTTATTTATTTAAAAAATTACCAAATTTATCTAGAAAAAGTTATATCACTCCAAAATAATCCATTCAAGACAGCTAACCAAGACAAATCTATTCAAGACTTGAATATCATTATTAATAGAAAACGATCATCTATAAATAATTAATTTAGTATTTCTCTAATCAATACTAACCACAATAAATAAATAAACAGTATACATGATAGTTTGTTAGTATGATTGCTTAGTCTATATAATTAATTCTGTAATGCAGTATTGTATTGTTGACTTTAATAATGTCACTTGTTCTCATTTTTTCAAAAGGATTTAGGATAGAACAAATATAAAAGGAAAAAAAAATCCTAAATCAAAACAGAATTATTGAAACGAAATTATAAAAATAGAATTAAAAATCAAATAATAAATACAGAATTTGAAACACAAAATCATCAAAATATAATTTAAAATCAGAATTATAAACAAAATTTTAAACATAAAATCATCAAAATAGAATTAAAAAAATTCTAAATCAAAACAAATTAAAAAAAACCTAAATCCAAATAGAATTTAAAAAATCCTAAATCGGACACCGTCTGATGCATGCTGCTACTGTGCGTGGAGGATGACAGCAACTGTTAGTGCGTGGAGGACAACAGAAGCTGCTGGTGCGTGGCGCAATGGAGGAGGATGGAGAGAGAAGTGCTTCGAGGATAGAGAGGGAGAGGAAAGAGATGCACTGTCGCAGGACGCGAGTCACGGTGAATCCACCGGTGATTCCAACGGTAATAATCGCGCCAATTAAATTTTTTTTTCTCCAAATATATTACCAGCAAATTTACCATAGGAAAATGGAATTCGACGGTAATTTTTTTTACTCGACGAATTTATTATCAAATCCGCTAATAAATCTGTCGGTAAACCTGACACTAATATCTGACACTAAATCCAACGGTATTCAGCGTTTTTCTTATATTGCACATTAAGTACCACATTACATGATTACATGATACCATGTGTCACAAAATGATTGTTCAACTAATTATAACCACAAACATTTTAATCATTTTGTGATATGTCACACTCATATTATGTCATCATCATGTCATATGAACTTAACACGATATGTCATCATGATCAATTTGTTTTATGAATTATGATTATATCTTTTTAGAATTAATATAATTAACAAAATTTTTTAGGAACCAATTTAAAAAATAAATTATTTTTAGACTCGACTTTGATTATTACCTCATAATAAGATGTTTTATTCGGTTGCAAAAAATAAGATTGATAGAATGATAGGTAGCACCAATATTATCTAAAAAGAACTGAGGAAGGTAATTTGAGTTTTTTAAAGTTGCGTTTATTTATAGGTACAAGACATTGAGATAGAGATACAGAGACACAAAATTATTTTTGGCAAATGAGACATGGACATAGATATTGTATCTAAAAGTACTAAATTAGCATATTTTGTGTTTTTGTTGATAGAAAAAACACAAAAATACTAACAAGAGATACAACTTATTTTTTTATTTTTCTTTTATTATTTCTATTAATTTTTCATAATTATATTTTTTATCATTATATATATTTTTTAAAGTTTTTATTTTGTATCTTTATTTTTTATGTCTTATTTTCAATATATTATCTTATCCTATTCTCCTAACCAAACGTAGCATAAGTAATCGACGCCGTAACAAGAGCATTATGGAAATGGTGTAAGACCCCGAATTGATGGGAGATAGGAGGGAGAAAAGTGACCTGTGCGATCTAAATGATAGAGGAAACGGTGATGGAGTATACTTGTTTTGCTTGATGAGGAAGACATTATTAAAGGTGTTCAGGCTTGCGTCAATAGTCTAAAAGGAAGAATATTTGCGGACAGAACCTTCTCTCCAGGCACAATGGAAGGAACTTTTAGAGCAATATAGAATAAACCTACTGGATTTTGAGTTTCTGAGATTGGTCATAACAGATTTCAGTTTTTCTTCGATAATAAGGCTAGATTGGTAACGATTGAATATGGGTTATCATAGCTCTTCAAGAATTTTGTGTTACATGTGAAAAGATGGAAGGAACAGGAGGATGATAATGATTTTGATATCACAAAATTTTTTATTTGGGTACAGTTTTGAGGACTCCCATAAAGTTATAAAACAATGAAGCAGGACAAAAATTTGAAGGATCACTAGAAAAAATTCATGACATCAATTTCTTTGAAATGAGAGGGGAGGAGTCCAGAATTCTCAAAATAAAAGTTGATATTTGCAGTGAGAAGATACTGAAAAATAGATTACGTATTGTAGGTCTAATCGGAAGACAATTAAGGTTGGGATGAGGTATGAAAGACTAGGCACAATCTGTACCTACTGTGTCAAACTTGGTCATGAGTTAAAAGGCTGCTCGAAATGGCTAGAAGATTCTATAAAGGATCAAATTTGTGAAAACAAAATTGGAAACTGGGTGAAAGCAGACCAAGTGGGTAAGAGAGTAGAGTGAAAAAAGAACTCCTTTTCGGTGAGGTCAACTTCAACTGACACTTCCAATCCACAGCCAAAGAAAAAATCGTCTCCTTCTTGCTTGCTAGAAGGTTTTTAAAAATTAATCATGGAGGATAAGGAGGCAAAGAGTAAGGAGGGCCAAGCCAAGAACAGTTCCTTAAAGATGAATACTTCTAATGAGAAATCTAATGAAAGTGTGCTACTAGTATTAGAAGTGATGTTCCTAAAGAGTGACAATTATAGTTATGAAAGTGCAGAGGATAAGCTGTATAAACCACCACTTTTCGGTTATGAAAGTGAGAGTCAGAGTGATGAAGATAATGATGGTGGCAGTAGTATTAAAACTGCCAAAGGAAAGAGGAAACAAGTGTCTCCATTGTTGAAGAAAAATATTGAGCTCCAGAAAAAGCAAAAGAAACAAGGCACACGTGTGTCTAAAAGAAAGAGGTTTAAAGCAATAAGAGTGAGCTCTTCTAGAGAAAGGTTCGTCAAAGATGAATAGATCTGCTAATCAATCCAACACAAGTAGGCCTACAAGACAACCCAATAGAGTTAGGCCTGCAAGGAAGCCCAACATGAGGCCAACAATTGCAGATTATGTCAGTGATGTAGACACAGATGATGAAGACATTGTGTATGAGTATGAATATGAGGATTTGCATACTCCTATCTCATCTGAAGATGAAGAAAACAAACAACATTGACATGAGTTTGATAATGAAAATAATTTTGAAAAAGGATGACCACCTAGCCCCACATGACCATACATGAAGCAATTCATTTCTTAAGAGAAGAGTTTGATCTTGTTGTGCATACTAAGATGGTTTATAGACCTGTAAGGGAGACAAAAGAGAGGATTATGGGCAACGAGGTAGAACAATATGAAAAGTTTAGGGACTACTTGATGGAGATACAATCCAAGATCTACTAACTTGCTAGATGTTATTCCCATACCACAATCACCCCCCTACCTTTGACAAAATGTATATATGTTTCGATGCTTGCAAGCTTGGATTTAAGAGTGGATGTAGACCATTGATTCATTTGGATGGAGCATTTCTCAAGACCTATCATGGAGCCAATTATTGTCTACTATGATACAAGATACTAACAACCAGTTTTATGTGATTGCTTTTGCAGTGGCAAGATCTGAATCGAAAGAGTCATGGAAGTAATTTCTTACCCTTCTACAAGAGGATATTGGAGATGTGCAACCTCATGGTTGAAATTTTATGTCCGACCAGTAAAAGATTAGTACCTAACTTTCGTTAGTTAATTTCATTTAGTTCATGAAATTTGATCAGTGCAATTCTTGATTCAATTAATTGAATGAATAACTTGTTAAGGTCTGTTGCCTGCATTGAAAGCCATAATGCTTAATGCACATGTTTGAAATTATGTTATGCACGCGTGGAAGAATTTTATCAACCGATTCAATGACCTATACATTTGAAAAATTGTGAGATTGTGCGAGGTGTATCACTGTTCCTGAGTTCAAGGCAACAATGGATAAGCTGAAAGAAGTTAATAAGGATGCCTAGGCATACCTGATGAAGTTTGATCCTGTAACATGGGTGAGAGCCTACTTTAGTCATGGTCTGAAGGTTGACAATTTAACTAACATGTGCGAGTCTTTCAATGCGAAAATTTTGAAGTATAGGTACAAGCCTATACTCACAATGTGCGAAGAATTACATTGCTATTTGATGAGGCAAATGGTTCAACACAAGAGGCTGATAGAGTGCCATCAAGAAAAGCTTGCACCAGTTCAAGAAAAAAGGTTGTAGCAGCTTATCAAACCAAGCAACAAATGAACTGCAGAGTAGATTGGTGATAACGAGCGTAAGCATTTTGAAGTCACCTACAAGGGCTCTAAATTGGATGTGGATCTGATCAAGCATACATGCACTTGTAACAGGTGGCAACTTAATGGGTCAGTGTGGATTTGTATTTATATTATTGTTGGTGCTAGGACTACTTGAAATCTTCATCTAGTGTTATCTTTACTTGAACTTGCCTTTATTTTGTTGTTGGTATTATCATTACTTGAATTTGTGTTTTTTTTAATTGTTGGTGTTATCATTACTTGAATTTGTCTTTATTTTGTTGTTGGTGTTTTCATGTAAAGGTATGCAATGCACTCATGCTGTAGCTGTAATTAGGAAAAGACATGATAACCTTAAAGATTACGTGCATCCGTAGTTGTGTATGGAATCTCTAAAAAAGACTTATGAACACTGCATTCAGCCAGTAACCAGTGAAGAGTTTCGGACAAGGACTGATCAGATAAGCCTATGCCACCATCCATTAAGAGCCAATTGGTCGTCCAAAGGTCCATAATAAGCAGAAAGACCCAACAGAGGCTATAATTGAAGGTGAGAAGTTAAAAAGGAGTTTCTATGTGACATTTAGCAAGTGTGGTCAAAGGGGACACAACTATAAGACATGCAAGGGTGCACCATCAAACCTAAATTGGAAACCAAAGACGAAAAAACCAAAGAAAATGCCAATAAAAGCCTTTCACTTGTGTTGCTTTCACTGTCACAATCAGCCTCCCAAACAGAGGTACTTGACAAATTTAAGGATGTTTCTATTCCCCCGATAACAAATTGAAAGATTTAGTTGTCTAAATTAACTTTGTTTAGGTACCTCTTAGTATTTTTTAACTTTACTTGAGGATTTTAGTCTCACATTTAATTTATTACATCAACATAACATGGTCTTGTAGGGTGACAAGCAAAATGCAACTGAGGCAACCAACCAGAACCATTCTGATTAGAATCCCACTGGCCAGCATTCTATTGGGGTATATCATGAAAAGTGCATATCCTTTTGAAAAATTATTCAGAACTTATTTTGAACTTACTGATTGTGTATCTCTAGAAAGTACATATTCATTTGCAGGCTAGCACAAGTTCAAATGTGACCCAACAACAACTTGCTCCAGAAGTTTCATCTGTGCCTATTTTTGCAGTCCCTGAAAAGCAAGACTAAGTACCATTCAAACCTCTAGCTCAAGTTTTAACAAGGCCAGGAAACACTACGTTGAGACCTAAATAGCCAGTTAAGAGGAAGGTTGTTGGCAAACAACATGTTCCAGCACCACATCAACCAAATGCAAGAGTTAGTGGAGGACTATCTGAGGAGACTTTGGCTGTAGCGAGCACTGGAACTCAAAGGATATTTAAGTTCATCCCTACCCCACGAGTCAACAATCCAAAGAATTGATGAAGTTATTTTAGAAAGTTACTTGTAGTTTCTGTGAAACTTGAGAATTAGCCTTTTTTGTGTATTGTGCATTCTAGCATCTTTTTGGCATACTTTTGGTGCTCATGTGGTGACCTACTGTATTTTGTTATGTTACTTTGATAGGATTGTACTCCTTTTAACTTATCATATCTTATGTTTTGATGTTTAATGAACCAAGATATTTAATGAAGTTCACAAAGTTAGACCATCAACAAAATATTATGTATAGCCAATCAAACACGATATAATAGCAACAAAATATTATCATTCATTAATGGATAAACATAACTAAATTCTGTGAACTCAAACTATAGTTCATCACAATAACAATGCACATCTTCTCTAGTTGTATATTTTTCAGGACTTAATTACAACAATAGCAACACAAGTTACTAACAAACATAAAGAATAACCAACGAATTAGTTTTTTTTCTTCCTCTCCAGATAAGCAAGCTTCCTCTCTAACTTAACCAGTCTCTGTTCTACCTTATTCTTGCACAAGTACTCCTCCACATCATCAACCTCATTGTCACAAATTAACTTTTCTATACTCTAATTTTTGTAACATGATCATCAAGCCAGAGAAAGAACTTGCAGTGAGATGGATTTTTCAACTACAAGTTTAAAAAAGAATTCAAAACTCAATTAACTACATCAACTTGCTTCAATTTTTATATAACCATCTTACCTTGAAGAATGGACACCCAAAAAATAACCGGTTGGAGTTAGTTGGCGTCCTGGACATGTACAATATAGCATACATTCTACATTTGCATATTAGAGCAATGCTAGCTATCCTTCTCGTCTCCACCTTCTACGCAACGAATGTTAAACGGCAATCGGACTTGTTGCATGTTCAAGGAACCTCCTTCACTGACCATGAAACACAACCCTAAACACAAAAATCCTCTAACTGTAATAGCGTCTGGGACCAATTTGAAGAGTTAGGGTAGCTCTCAGAACGACCTCGTTTTGGGAGTATAAGGACCTAGTTGTCCTCTAATCTTCTGAGTAGATGACACATTGACACCGTAACGGAGACATCATTTCATAATGGACACATAGACGCCACATCAGCCATCTCCATTTAATATTAGAGGCCAAATTGAACGGAATGATTCATATGTCAAGCGTTTTGAATAGTCAGAGATATTTTTGTATTTTCAAATTCTGAGAGACCAAATTATCCTCTAATAAAAGGCTCAGAAATCTATTTATTTTTTTTCTTTATTTTTATTTGTGTCAGATTCAAATTATATAATATTTTATTGAAATAAAATTAAAATTTAACAGTGGTCACTAATATATAGTTAATAAAGGTTGCTTTTTCAATTATTTAAAGTTGGTAAAATACTACTATTATTTTGGTAAGATATTTTGATTTGCCAACAAAAAATAAAATATGGCAGTGGGACACTGGGACCCCGTGGTTTGGTGATCTGTATTCTTCCACAAGTTGTTGCATGTGTGTTGTATCTATCCTATTTATTCGGAAAATTGGTATATATTTTCTTATTATCTTATTATTGATAATGTTATAATTTGGCATCTGAAAATTTGCGACTTCGATAGACATTTTTTATAGCTAGGGATGTTAGTATATTACTTACATTAGTTAGACGTTATGCGTATTATTACATGCATCTTAGAAAAGATAATCCATTTATAGTATCTTAGACGTACAGCTCAATCAAACAAAGTTATATTGTTTGTACAAATAATTTAATCCAACATCACTAATATAATAATAAATTGTTCTTTCTTAGAATGCATTTTCCAGTAGAGATTTAAACAAGAGACATAGAAGATATAAAATACTAAAATAGAATGACTTTTACGTAAATTAAAAAAAAAAAAAATCTTTCAACTCAGGGGGCACCTAACAAACTTGGTGTAACTTGATATGATGAAATCCCTCAAATTCTTGATGATATTGTCGAATGAAATCTTTTTAAAGGTCATTTTAAGTGTTGCTATATATCGTTATTGCTGGTGGTTTTAAACTCCTTAGTCTAGAACGAATTCAATGTAAACAATACATATAAACACATTCCAATGTTAAAATCGAATAAGATCAATTAGTATTATTTATATTTATATAATATATTAGTG
>NC_029790.2:109226944-109239228 GCF_000816755.2 Arachis ipaensis | reverse complement strand
TTAAATAATACATTATTTTAAATATATTAAATAATGTTAATTAATGGTAATTATACTCTAACTTCCAAACACACTAAACATGAAAAAAACTTCTGATATGCACACTTGATTAAATATAATTGTGATTAGAAACCGGCTTAGGTGGTTTGTATTTGTGAAATGTGAATATGTGAAGCAAATTAAAAGGAATTTGATGGAAAGTGGGGCATTACGCAATAGGCAGTGTCGGCACCACCATAACTGTCGGTGGTAGCGCGGCATTCTGATCGGATCGCCGCTTTGGAAAATGCTTCTCACGCACGTGACATGGTCCCCACCCACGGTCCATGAAGAAAGAAAAAAGACGGTGGTCGTCTGTCACTAAAATCATACTATATAAATCCTAGAAAATATTTTTATTAAAATTCATAGAAAGATAAACTTTTTGTCATGAATGTTTAAGGTAAATATTAATATTAGTTTTTAACTTGTCTCCTGTATATTTCAAAAATAATTCAATGTATGCAATTTTTACTTTTAATTTCGTAAAAATTATTAAGATGTATATCTTCCCAGTTCTAATTTTTCTATAATTTAATAAAAAAAATATTTATTTATTTATTTATTTTAGTTTTCTATGGTTTCCTTCGATCTGACAAACCAAAGACTAATTTGCTGCAGTACTGAACTCCATTTAACAGTTTATCGTTGGCCAATAAATTATTGCATACACAAGACGGAATTCAAATTTCTGACACTTGCTTAAACAGACTAGTAAGCTAACCACTAGACAAATCTAACTTGGTTAAATATCTTTTCTTTTATAGAACAATATAAACAAGTCAAATTAAAAATATTTCATTTAATTTGCAAGTTAAATTATAGCTTGATTAATAAATATTTTGTATGCTGAATCACTGATTCGTTTATTTTTTTTTTCAAAAATTATACAGATTCCAGCCCTTTCTTTTAGCTCAATAAATAATAAATTCATTTTTGCCTTACCTATTTGGCCAATAATTTGTACTAAAAGCACCCATCAGAACATGGATATATAAACCAGAATTTTGGAAGCCTCAAAGTTATAGATTTCTTGATGAGGTCACAAATGGCTTGTGATCCGCTTATTAGTATACAAATTATTAAGCTTGGAGTATATATTTAAATCAGTTTTCAGGAAATTTTTTGTCAAACATTTCGTCTACAACTAATTTTTATTATGCTTGAGATCTCTGAATTTCAATTTAAAAAATAAAGAATAAATGACCATTTGTACCCATGAGAGATAAAAACGCTGACATTTGTACCCATGAAAGCTCGAAACTAATCTTGTACCCATGATAGATACTGTCCGTGTGACAAAAGTACCCTGGCTTGATCTGAGCTTGGTTCGTGGGTTTCCGAACCTACGTGGCACTCCCAACCTCCCCCCCTCCCCCAAATCTGAGCCAACCATTCATCATCTTCATCTTCTTCACCATCACCATCACCATAACCTCCATAACCTCCATCACCATCACCTCAGCACCGCCACAGCCAGCTCCCTTCACCACAACTTCCGGCGATAACCCACACCGCCGCGCCCCTTTCTCTTCTTCTTCCCCTCTTTTCACCTCCGCTGAGCCCAGAAACCACAGCGCTAGCTCCTCCTCTACACCAAAGCCCAGAGCGGCAGCGGCCATCTTCTCCATTCATGGGTCTCCTCTCGTCTGCCACCAAACAGCCGCGACACCCAACCTTCTCCGCAGCGTCCTTACGGCATTCCAACCCGTCACCACTCCACTGTCCGAACCCTAGCTCCGCCAACCATCACCATCAGCCTCTACGAGCCACTGCAACCCTCTTCCCTTTTCTTCCCTTTGCGTGTTCTCTGTCTTCCTCAGCCACACCAACGAACCGGCCACCTTCTCCTCCCTCTCTCTCTCACTGGCCGAACCGCCGCGCCGTTGACGAGCCACAGCAACACCGACGATGAGCCCCTTTTCCCCTTTCTTCTTCCTTCTCTGTCATCCCGTCTCACCATCGCGAACCAGCCTAGCACCGTCGCGATTCCAGTCCCGTTTTTCGTTCTCCCATGGAACGACCAGAACAGGGTGCAGCTCATGTGTCTTCCATCCCCTCCGTTTTTTCCTGTGTCTTCCATCCCCTGCATTTTTTCCTGAGTTCTGTTTCTTTCATTGTATTGCTTTTAGTTTATTTTGCTTAATTTGGTTAGTTAAAAATGCATGTTAGTGGATTTAGGTTTGTTTTGATTCATGCTGGTGTTTGAAAATTTTGCTGTTTTGATTCATGCTACTGTTTGAAAATTTTGGCTTGTCTGATGCTGTTGGGAGCTTTGGGAGAGGTAAGGTTTGGACAGACATTGCGGAGAAGGTTGGGTGTCGCAGCTGTTTGGTGGAGAGGAGGAGTGAGAAGAGAGAAAGAAGAAGAGAAAGGGGCGCGGCGGTATGGGTTATCACCGGAGGTTGTGGTGAAGGGAGGTGGCTGTGGCGGTGCTGAGGTGATGGTGATAGAGGTTATGGAGGTTATGGTGATGGTGATGGTAAAGAAGATGAAGATAATGAATGGTTGGCTCAGATTTGGGGGGAGGGATGTTGGGAGTGCCACGTAGGTTCGGAAATCCACGAACCAAGCTCAGATTCAAGCCAGGGTATTTTTGTCACATGAACAGCATCTATCATGGGTATAAAATTAGTTTCGAGCTTTCATAGGTACAAATATCAGCGTTCTTATCTCTCATAGATACAAATGGTCATTTATTCAAAAAATAAATAAGTCCTTCAGTTAATGAGAATCATTGATTATTAAAGAAAAATTTTACATAACTTTAAGTGAATAATGTAACTGTGAAGATGCCGCGTATTAGCAGTAGGACAAATAAGTCCCTACCAAAATATACAAAATGGCATTATTTTGCACCTATTTAAAACACTACATTTTAGTGGGATAAATAAATTCCAACAAATGCTTTTCAAATAGGATTTGTTTATTTAGTGACACAAATAATAATTAAGAATCTACTTGACTGACTATTGTTATTTTTGAAAACTAATCTATTATATATTATAATAGATATAATAAGGGATGGATTTATTTAGATATGATTTTTAACAGATTGATATATATACTTATTGATGATACATTTGATGTATATTCCATAAAAAATAATAACGAAATAAAAAATACTTTATCCTTTATAAAAAAATAGCATAAAATTTATAATAAAAAATTGTCTTGAAAAATAACTTTTTTTTATTAGATATAAATTAAAAATTTAATGCCACCTAAATATTTTAAATGAGAAAATCTTATGAAACTTAAAAAATATAAATGCGACATAGGTAAATGTTATTTAACTATTTATTTATATATTTTGCAATCAATGACAACGTGGATTTGAAGTTATGAATGCAAGTAACATGGAATCTTAAAAATCGGAATTTGGACCATAACCCATGGAACGATTTTTGTTTACTAAAAATATTATGGGAATAAATTATTTTACAATTTTGTTAGATAATTAACAAAAATTTAGCCAACAACAAACTAGTAAATATTTTTGAATTACACTTTATATTAATTAATTATTATTAATTAGTGATTATTTAAATTTTATATTTTAAAAAATATAAAATTAATAATTATTAATTACAGTTATTTAAAGTTAGCTGATTAAGAATTATTTATCTATACTCTTCAATTATTTTATAATCAAATTCAATTAAATTTTTTTAAAAAATACTATTTGTACACTATTTTTCAACCACCAATTCAGCCACTCTCACTAAAATATAGTAAAAAAAAATACGGTTATGTAGAAGGATAATTAAAAAATAATACAACGCACTAGAAATTTTTTCATCGCGTCAAAAATCTCCTTTCAATCATGATTTCTTCTCTTCTCAGCAGAGGGAGTTCCATTGCATGCACCTCACTCCTCTTCTCTTCGATCGCGCCAACCTCACTCCTTACTTCTCTTCGATCGCGCCAACCTCACTCCTTACTTCTCTTCGATCGCACTAATCTCACTCTCGCTTTCTTCTCTTCTTCACACTTCTCTCTGCTCTGCTTCGATTCCGTAGTTCACAAAAGCTCTTCTCAGCGTCATTTCTGGTTCTTTTTATCTTAGAATTTTGATTATAACTTTTGATTCAAATGGAATCCACAACCTTAAATAATGAGATTTGTGTTTAATTTACTTTGTATGTTAATTTTTTTATTTTTGATTTGATTTTAATTTTTAATTATTCATGTTTTATTCCTGATTTGGTTTTAATTCTTTGATTATTTTTTTTATTCCTGAATATTTTGACTACATATTTGATTCCTGATGGAGAGTCTAGTTGCTCCATCTGATTCATGTATTCTGTGTGTTGAATTTTGGTAAGAGTAAAGTATCATTTATGTCCCCAACGTTTGGGGTAAGTCTCAAACCTATCCCTAACGTTTTAAACGTCCTATTTGTGTCCCAAACGTTTCTAAATCGAATCAATGTTGTCCTACCGTCCAAATTACTAACATTTGGTTAACGGCGTTGCATACGTGGAGGTTACTGTACACGGTGGCAGGGCGTTTTTATGTGACCGTTATTGAATTAAAAATAAAAGAAAAAAGAAACAGATAAACAGCAAAGAATGGTCCTCTTGGAAACCCTAATTCTGCAAATCTTCTCTCCTCTTTGATGCTGCACCTTCTGCAAAGCTCCGAGTAAAGTATCATTTATGTCCCCAACGTTTGGGGTAAGTCTCAAACCTATCCCTAACGTTTTAAACGTCCTATTTATGTCCCAAACATTTCTAAATCGAATCAATGTTGTCCTACCGTCCAAATTACTAACATTTGGTTAACGGCGTTGCATACGTGGAGGTTACTATACACGGTGGTAGGGCATTTTTATGTGACCATTATTGAATTAAAAATAAAAGAAAAAAAAAACAGATAAACAGCAAAGAATGGTCCTCTTGGAAACCCTAATTCTGTAAATCTTCTCTCCTCTTTGATGCTGCACCTTCTGCGAAGCTCGACTTCTCTGGTTGAAAAAGGATGGAGGCTGATGCATGCTAATCTGAAGCGACACACGGCAGCAAGCAGGCGACACGAAATAGAAACCAGGTACGTCGTAGGAGGACAACTTGCTACTGTGGGGAACGGCCTGTGCTCGCCACCTCATTGACGGCAGAAAATTCCGGGCGGAGGTTCTGGGGTTGCGTTAACTTTGGGGTGAGTTTTAGCCATGCGTTTCTTGTTGTTGAGTTATATGTTTTGACAATCTGTGGGTGTGACTCGGTTGTGTCAAATTTGGTATAGATTGGAGAAGAATGCGGCTATTTTGTATGGGCAGAACAAGAGGAAGAGCCCCCACAAGTTTCAAGGTTAAGGATGAAGGTCAGAAATTTGAAGAGCAAAATGGAGAAGGTTGAGTTCAGGTTCATAGTTGCAGTGGGAGTTGCTTTAGTTGGATGGACAGTTGCCCTAATATTGGTTTGTGAGAAAACAAGCAGCACCAAATTTGGGAGACTTTTACTACAATGATGTTGAGATAGTGAGATTTAGGAGAATATCATTAGATCCCAACTTGTGCTCTGTATTTTTGCCTAGAAATAGCACTGATGTTGACATGGTTGGTTTTTTGTTGAACTGAATGAAATTGTAATGAAATGATGTTTTGATGATTTAAGTTTGGCAAAATGCTATGTTGTGCTTGTGTAAAAAAGTGCAGTGATATATTGTGCAGCTGCAATGTTATATTATGCATTCTGTTTAAAGTGTTATATTTTGCATTGTTATATTTTGCAGATGAAATAAAGTGTTACATTTTGCATTCTGCTTAAATGAAGTAAGTCATGATCATGACAACAATCTGAACTGTAATATATTACTTAATCACTAACCATTAACATTGTCATTAGCAACAAGCACAATAGGTTCACAGCAAAATAACAAAACAGGAGCTACACTATTTGCTCCACAACAACTGTATGAGATAACAAAAGGGAGTCTTTAAACTAGTTTTGACAAATTATAATGATACTAAAGAGAAAACATGAAACTGCACACATCGTCATCATCACATCTTCTTCCGTGCTTTTGGAGGTGTCCTAGCCATAAACTTCAATTGGGATATGCTGACGTGCTTGGATGGGGTTGGCAGCACTCTGAGATTGTTGTGCTTGGCAGCATCCTTGAGTTGTTGTCTAGAATTATTGTTTGACGGAGTCATCTTAGCCTTCTTTGACCTAGCCTGAGATTGCTGGGAACTGATATCATTGGAAGGTGATTTTCTCTTTGGCCTTGATGTGTTGGTCTTCTTAGCTGCAGCTTGTGATTGCCTAGAAGCCTGGCTGGAGATAGTACTAGACACAGTGCTTGAGATAGTGCTAGAAATGACTCTTGTAGCTCTTCTTGTAGACCCAGCAACTTTGTTTGCCTAGTTAACAGCCACAATACGACATTATAATCTTTGAATGCAATCAAGCAAAATGAAGGCAAAACTAGAAAAAACAACTATTGTACTTACCGAAGTAGTGGCAGCTACTTTCCGCTTCTTTGGACAGGTCCGTTTGTTGTGGCCTCTAGCAAAACAATAGGAGCACTTCTGAGTCTGCCCATCGCGAGACACTCCTCCCCTAGTTGAATTCTCATATGCAGCTTTATTCCGTTTCAGTTTAGGCCTTCCAATGGGTTTTCTGTAGACTGGTGGCAAAATGTCATCAAACTGTGTCTTCACCCACAGGTTGGGGCCATTTACTGGATACACCACATGTTGGTAGCAGTCAGAGTAAGTTTCCTTCTTGTAACAGTTTGCAACAAAGTTGTCCACATTGAAGCACATCTTCCTAATGCAGGTCATGGCATGGGCACAGGGGATTCCGGACAACTGAAACTTCCTGCACGAACACTCGTGATTCTTCAAGTCAACCACGAACTTCTCTTTGCCTCCATGGATGCTAGTTACCTCATATTTGTCACGACCAGCATAGGTGCTCACCCACTTACCACTTGCATCAGCTTGTTTTTCAACCTTAGTCCTGATACGGGGCAACACCTCTCTTTGGTATTCAATTATCCGATCCCTATTATCAGCCCAATGCCTCATTATGTATACTCTGATGTCTTCAAGCATACTGACTATAGGCTTCTCCCAGGCGTCCACAATCACAGAGTTAAATACTTCACACATGTTGTTAACCAAGGTATCACACTTAGACCAAGTCCCAAACTTATGCCGGCACCAATATTTGGTTGGAATCTCCATAAGGTGGTTGTAGGCTCCATTATCAACCTTTTGAATTTCAGCCATGTTTCTCTCCCACTCTTGTAAATAAGTGGCTTTTGCAGCATTCCACATCATCAGTTTTAGTTGCAGCCCTGAGAATCTCTTCCTGAAATTGCTATAAAGATGTCTAACACAGAATCTATGATCCACTCCGGGAATGAGCTCATCGAAGGTTGGAACTAAGCCCTAAATCCATAGTAAATCAGTTTTACTTGAAGTAGTAATTAAATCAGCATGATATGTGATAATGACAATTAACCAAGTACATACAGTTCAATTAATCACAGAATCTATTATCAGCATGATATGTGATAAAGACAATTAACCAAGTACATACATTTCAATTAATCACAGAATCTATTATCAGCATGATATGTGATAATGACAATTACAATTAATCAGTTTTTACTTGAAGTAGTATGGACATGCACAATTCATACTACAAGTCATACATTTCAATCACTAGGTTCACTATAGGCAATAACTCTAACACTAAACTAGGATCAATAACGTAGCTATCAGCAAGTCTAACACTAAAACTGATTATATGAATGAAGTGAGTAGAGAAATAAGTACCTTTTGTTGGTCAGACATGAAGGTGCATCTCATTAGCTTGTCACTACCAAAGTCATTACACAGATTTGTGAGAAACCAAGTCCATGTGTCCTTAGTCTCTGCTTCAACCACTGCGTAGGCTATCGGCAGTATCTGATCATTCGGGTCCCAGCCAATAGCCGTGAGAAGTTGACCTCCATATGGTGTCTTGATGAAGCACCCATCAAGGCAAATTATTGGTCTGCAAACCATAAAACTCTTCTTGCATGCATCAAGGCACACATAGAGTCTTTGGAACTTTGGCCTTAAATCCACACCCGGTTTTGGTCTCTCAGAAGCAAACTCAGGTAGTCTCTCCACTTGCAACTTAACTGTAGAACCCGGGTTAGACCTCAGCAATTCATGACAATAGTCATACAGTCTCCGATACTGCTCTATGTACGTTCCTTGTAACTCATCAAGTGCAAACTGCTTAACCCGGGCAGCTTTAGACTTAGTTAGCTCTACATTCCACTTGCTGTATGCTTTCTTCATTAGCGTGGAGAGCTTTATTTTTGGATTCTCAGCGATCTTTTTTAGAAACACCTTGCCCAACCATTTTGCATGCATAATTCCAATTTTCAACTCTCTAGAACAGCTATGCTTGTTATGGCAGCTGATTAATTGCCATGTTTGCTCATTCTTAATCTTCCCACAGTATGCAAACCAGTTACAACCCTCCACACAAGTGACCTTCACTCTCCGAAGATCAACCTTATCAAACCTCAAACCCCTCCCAGTGTGTACAGCATAGGCAGTGGCACAATCCTTGAACTCTTCTCTTGAGACATAAAGAGTTTCAACCTCCCACTTGTACTCACTCATGTCCTTTAGCTGCTTGTGCAATGGATACTTCTTTGCAACACTATTTCCATTCTCATCATCATCAGTAATAGGCATATCTAGAAAATCTTCAGAATCATATCCTTCTTCCTCATCACCTAAACCTGCAATAACCTTCTCCTTACCTTTGGCACTCCCACTAGCTTTTGCTGCATCTGTTTGGGTTTCAGTTGATGCAGCCTCGAATCTATCTCCTACCTTGATGTTGACATCTACTAAGCCCTCTGCCCCTTCCTTATCATCATCACTATCACCAAACACAACTTCGGCAGCACTATCTTCTGAACCATCACCATTTCTGGAATCAGAACTCCATGAATCACAACTATCATCTTCACCACCCTTGGTTCATAGTCCCGTCCTCACTACCATCACTACCCTCTCCTTTCTTATCTGATTCATCTTTGTTACCCACAATTTCTTCCTCCACATTTGGGCCAGAATTTTTCTCTACCTGTCTAACTGTTTGGGCCTCATTTGTAACCATTGGGCCTTGCCCATCAGATCCACCACCCTTCACTTGCATGTTACTTTTAGTACTCCCTAACAAGTGTACATCTTCAACCACCTCATGGATATCACTTGTTTTGTGAACTACAAACAGCTCCACCATATCCTCCCTAACCCCAATGTTAGCTATATTCATTGCATCTTTATCAGTTCGCAGCATCCTTAAGCCTTCTTCTGTATTCTGATCCTGTGATTTGTACCACATTGTAGCAATATCTTTCTTCAAATACCCTTGTCTGCTCACTATGTCATAAACCTCAATCAGGCTCCATTCATCTTCATTGCAGTAGTCTATGACAGTTGTCTCCCCACCCAAATACTTCAATTGCCCTCGTTGAAGTCCAAAGCTACCATGGTGGTAAACTTTGACACTAAAATAACTCATTCTAACCAACAGACCCTGTTACAATAGGCAAACGTAACGAAACAACATCAATCGCAGGCACACATTCAATCACCAGAAAACGTAAATTCATGCCCTAACTAACATAAGCAACGAACATTTTGCTGAGAATACAAAAAACCAACTAAACCCTAAAAATGCACGCAATCTCATACATTGCCGGCCATCTTTTCTTCGTGGAACTACTCAATAAAATCCCAAAAAACAAAATTTTTTTCAAATACATACCTCGTTGCACGATCAAACTCTGTCACCACAACAAAGGTGTAAGCTTTCATGCAAAACTCCCAAGAACGATCCACCAACTACCTTGCAGCCCCTCCCTACGATCAGCCTCGACGAAGAGAAAAAATGTGTGTGGTAACCAGAACTGGAATAAAAAACGTTGGGTAGAGGTGTTGTGATTCTTTGACGTTTCGTATTTGCTATAGTGAACGGTATATTGGACGCGAAGAGGCAGACGTGTGTATCTCAACCTTTGGGCTTACTCACTTAATGTCCACGTGTGTAACGCCGTTAACCAAATGTTAGTAATTTGGACGGTAGGACAACATTGATTCGATTTAGAAACGTTTGGGACACAAATAGGACGTTTAAAACGTTAGGGATAGGTTTGAGACTTACCCCAAACGTTGGGGACATAAATGATACTTTACTCTTTTGGTAATTTGTGTATCTAATTATGCAAATACTTTTGATTTGGCTAATACTTCTGATTTGTGGCTTCATTATGTCATTTAGGTCCTTCAGGGGCGGAGCTAGATAAAATATTAGAGGGAGCCAAAAATATTTACACAATAAAATAATATTAAAATAAAATTTTAAGGGAGGACTTAACTGAAATTTATATATAATTTACATGTAAAAAATTAAAATTAGGGGGCAATTGCCCCCCTTTCTTTATAGGTAGCTCCACCCCCGAGGTCCTTTTATTTGTTCCAAAAAGAAATGCTTCCTAAGTACATCATGTACGTTGTGTGATTACATCCTGAAAAATTTATGTTATAAATTTGTGTAATGAGAAAAATATTTAGCATTTGGATTGGAATTAAATTGATAGTTTGCACGTTTAAAATTTTTGCATTTTCATAGATCAGATGATGATGTTGATTCTATGAATGTGTGGAGATCTAGTACTATATTTAACTACTGAGTTTGATTATCATGTTTACTGAGTTTGATTATACTCAAGTTCAGTGCTATATTTGGCTACTGAGTTTGATTAATCAAACTCAATAAACAAGTATAATCAAACTCAGTGGTCAAATATAACATTAAACCTGAGTATAATCAAACTCAGTAAATATGTATAATCAAATTTGGTAGTCAAATATAGCACTGAACTTGAGTATAATCAAACTCAGTAAACATGTATAATCAAATTCAGTAGTCAAATATAGCACTAAACTTGAGTATAATCAAACTTAATAAACATGATAATCAAATTCAGTAGTTAAAAAATTGCTAACATGATAGTCAAATTCAATAGTGTCCCAAAATTTCTTCCACTCTCAATGTGTCCCAAAATTTCTTCGGATTTTCCTTCTTTCATCTCCAATTATTTTTTCTAAGGTTCCTGTCCCAATATTTGCATACGGACAAACTTGAGAGTCTCCTAATTTTCTTTATCTTGGTGCTTTTGCCTCCTTCAAGGTATCCAAACCTTTCTTTTTTATTTCTTTCTTTCCTTTTTATTGGCAATCTTTGGAGCTTCCTTATGCTGTTTTTTCTTTTGTTTTTTCCCTTTCATTTTTTCATGAAATTGATAATCTTTGCTAGCTCCAAAATCTTAGTTCGGCAATCATTTTTTGTTCTTTTTCTACTCGTTTTGGTGCAGTTTTCTTTCGCATTTTTTAAAACTAGTAAATTAAACAACCAAAATCCAATCAAATTCAAAAAGTAAAGAAAAGTTAAAACTCAATAATCAAATATCAAGTATGCTATAATCAAACATGCTGTAATATCATGTTTTAAAAGCTGAGCATAATCAAACAGACTCCAAATTATATCACAAAAATTCAGTTATAATCAAACATGTTCTGTAGATACTATACTATAATATCACTTTTAAAAACTGAGCATAATCAAACTCATTCAGTATAATAATCAAACATACTCCAACTCATATCCAAAAAAATTTAGTTATAATCAATTAATAGTCTACTAATAATCAAGAGCTCGAGGGAAAAAATAAAGAGAACTGACCTCTTATATTATCAGATTTTCAATAAATCAAGCTACTCAATAAAGTTAAACAAAACAATGATACTATCAATCAATTGTTAAAATTAGCAAACTGAGTCTTCAATTCAAAATCCTAACTTAAATATTTTTAGTATAAATTTTTGTTTGAGAGTATAAACTATGCACAACACAAATTGATTTATAGAAGCTCAAAATGAAGAAGGAAAATGTAGTTGAAGAAGTTGATAGAAGTTCAAAACGAACAAGAAAAATGCCATAGAAAAAACTGATAGAAGTACAAGGAATAGAAACTTACCTTGCAGAATCAAACAAAAAAAATGCAGTCGAAAAAATTCGCATCTGAGACAGAGAACACCGCGTCCGAGACAAAGGAAGGAGAATTGCAACTGCGCCTAAAAGAGAGAAGGAAAATTGTACCGCCGGAGAGAGAGAGAAGGAGAATCACGCTTGAGAGTGAGAATGAAAAAGGAGTCG
>NC_029790.2:109221107-109225859 GCF_000816755.2 Arachis ipaensis | reverse complement strand
ATCGTAATTTATGAGTAAAATTTTTAAATTCTTACTCTTATGATAAAATCGATTTGAGCAAGTACAATTTAATATGGGATAAAATTTGTCTTTAAATTAGTATCATATTTATTTTTGGAATCATCATAATATGACAAATGTTGTTATTTATTGAAACTTACCAATATATTTTGTCTATTTTTGAGTTGAATGAAATAGTTGTACTTGTAATTAGAAACAGTTTTATATTTTTCTTGTTAGTTTAAACACCTACCAAAATTGCTAAAGATAAGATAATGCATAATATTTTGTCACAACGATAACAAATTTATTGGTCCAGAATAATTTAAAATATTTTTTCATATGTTAAGATAGATAATAAAAATTTTACTAAGAGAAGATATGATATAATTTATACTTATTTTTTATGCATAAACACCATACCATTATATTTAATTACTCATGATTCCTACAAAAAGGGAAGTAAGCCAAAAAGTTGAAAAAGAAGACGCACAACAACCATCATTCAGATTATTTTATCACTCAATTCTCCAATTAGAAATGAAATTAAGCACATAAGGAATATAATCAACTATGCTACATGTACACTAAAATTAGTCACCAAAATTAGCTATCAGTATAAAATACATGTTGAAATATAAATATACATTGAAAATAAATTAAATCACACATGTATTTATGTACTATATTGATAGCTGATTTTAGTTACTGATTTTAGTGTATAAATAATATTTTTGGAATATAATTTATACATTAAGACTCAACATGTAAAGAATGATGATAAATTAACTTGTATGGGATAGTTTGGATTCAAGGTGTCTTTTATATATATATTGATTGTAACATCCTAATTACCCTAAGCCTTACCTCGCGTCGTAAAGCAAAGGTTAATCAAAGATTACGACAGTTCTAACGCTCATACACATAATATAGGAAGAATTAATATATTTTAGAAGTCCGATGAAGAATTAAGCTCAAAAACAGAGTTGTAAAAACGTAAAACGCACTCACGAAGCTATACTAAACGAAGCACAAGATATACGTATGGATATCAAAGTATATGTAAATAGATATATCAAAAGATAATAATATAGAGATTTAGCCGCCGCTCGCAGAATTTAAGCCGGCTAGTTACATACAGACATACAGAGTTTAGACAGTTAAAAATAGCTTATACAAACTTCCTCTCAAAGCAAGCCTCTAGGCAAATTAAATACAAAAGTGAGAGATCTTAAACAAAATAATCAAAAAGACTTCAAACAAGATAGTGGTCCTCCACTCTGTCACCACCAAGCAACTCACCGAGGTGGGTTACGACCTGCATCTGAAAAACAACAACAGAATATGGTATGAGAACCGGAGGTTCTCAGTATGGTAACAGTTCCCAGTGATGTAAGATATAAGACTTCGAGACGCCAGAGGCAATCCTAGAACTTCATATCCATCACAAGATTCAACTTAAAGCATAACTAAAACATTAAGACATCACTTAAAACCATAATGATAAAGGGTATTCTAACTTGGTGGATTTCTAAACTAACAACTCTTCGCTGTCCCACAGCCTTCGCCAACCTATCCTCCATGCGATCTCATTTCCACCACCTTTCGAACCTCCTCAATCCCAGTAGAATACACAGATAGATAACAATGCAAGGAAAACACAAGTATAAGCATGTATATCAAGTAATTCAATTAGACAATTAGGCATGTTATACAATTAGGCATACAATTCAAGTCAACAAAGCAAGCAAGCAGATAAAAGATGCACATGATGAATGCCTATCCTTTTTGCTGTGATATCACATTGTCCGTTCAACTGCCAACCCGACACATCTCCATGGAGACGTCACCCTTCGGTCTCATATTGGGAACCCCAAGATATCGTGCCCGGATCACGGTCCAGGATGTCAATGCCTATACACTATAGTGATTCCGAAGGGATGCGAGCGGGATACTCTTGCCACGGACCTCACATCTCAGCGTAAGAGGGATAAACCTACCATCCTTATGCCGCCACCGCGACCTCGACAGGCGGGATTAACCTACCATCCCTGCCAGGCGTATAGCGTCTTAATATCAATCTCATTAAATAATATATCATCGCGACCTCGACAGGCGGGATTAACCTACCATCCCTGCCAGGCGCATAGCGTCTCAACAATCTTATTAAAATATTTCATTAGTAGTTTTCAAAAATCATTTCATTTAGAACTCATTAGTTCACCACTTTCACAATTCATACCGAACTCATTAGTTCACCACTTTCACAATTCATTTAGAACTCATCAGTTCACCACTTTCACAATTCATTATCAATAATCACCAATACGATACGCTGCCTTCTCATTCAACCAAAACTGTCCTCAGTACTCCAGAAACCTAAGCCTCCGTTCTCTAACTTTTTACCAGAAATACTGAATCAAATTGCCTAGGACCTTTTCTATGTTTTGACATCCAAAAATAAGCCAAAGAGTCTTATATAAGTGTCACAGAAGTTTACAAGCTTGCCGGGAAGGTAAAACAGTTAAAAACAAGGTTTTTATTGAAAAACAAGGCAGTGTGCGTACGCATAGGGTTGTGCGTACGCACGTCCAAGAGAATTTTCAAGAAGTGTGCGTATGCATAGAGGTGTGCGTATGCATAGGAAGTAAAAATTTCCATTTTGCTCGTTCACACATTGCATGCGAACGCCCTCAATAGAGAGCACTTTCAGAGTGTGCGTGCGCATGGCTTGCAAAACTTCGTTGGTTGTGTGTGCGCACAGAGCGTGCTAGCGCTCCCAACATCAGCCCTATCCCCTTGTGTGCGTGCGCACAAGAGTGTGCGTACGCACGTTTTCAAAAATACAAGGGGTGTGCGTGCGCACGCAAACCAGAAATCACAAATTCTGCAGCATTCACAGAATTCAGATTTTAGACACCAACTTGCAACGATCATATCTTTCTCTACAAAATTTAGATTTCCACAAAATTGATACCCTTTTAAAGCTCTTTAAATTATCTTTGACTTGATATAAAATTCATTCCATTTCACAAACTGTAGCTCAAGATATGATCCGTTGAAGTTCATCAAAAATCCATTTTTACAAAAGTTCACTAATTTCTCGATTCCCAAAATTCATAACCAAACCAAGTCAAAACCACACCAAACTCCAACTTACCTCAGAATTTACCCTTTTTTGTCTCAGTTTTACCAATATTCCCAAATTTCCTTTCACATTACCTAATTCTCAACTCCAATGATCATTTGCATCACACTAACACAATTCCTTACCCAACACAATCATGAATCACCATTATATCACTAACAATCATCACAAATCAAACTCATTCAAATTCAATCTCAAATTTCAATATCATTTATCAACTTCAACATCACAATTAATTAAAATATTCAAATTCATCAAAGCATCATACATCCTTATTCAACAATCTCATCAACCAATTCAATCCAACCTACCCTATGAGTCACTAGCCTAAGTGTCCAGAAATATTATATATTACATAGAGAAAATTGAAACCATACCTTGGCCGATTCTCAATATGTACTAATCACCAAATTGACCTCCACCAAGTTTCCACAAGTTCTCTCAAACTCAATCAAGCCACCAAGTCGACTTTCAAGTCACCAACATTCTCCATATAACACCAATTCAAGCTATATACACATAATTCATACCTAATCAACCTAGGATTTATCATAATCATAATTTTACAAGGGTTAAGAATAAACTCACCTCACCCAATATTGATTGAGTCAAAACCCAATAGGAATCAAGTGCTAGAGTGTACTTAAACACCCAAAAACACAAGATTTCACTCAAAACCAAAACCAAATTTTCGAATTTCACAAGGGCTTGAAGCTGGACAGGAAATTTCGAGAAACTTATCACAATACTTAGCTAGAAGTGACGGGCTCGGCGAGAGCTTCGCGAATCGGAGCACCGTAGCTCGAGATATGATGGATTGAAGAAGAGAGTGAATAGTGTTTTAGCTCTCCCCTCTCACTTCACTCTTGCAGTTGTGTTTTGTGTTTATGAGTGTGGTGAATGAGCTGATGGCTCATTAAAGAAGGTATTATATGTTGGGCTTGGGCCCAACTTGGACCCGGTCCAACCCGTTAGCGTTTTTGGTCTGTTTGGCCTAATTTCGGGCCAAACCTTTAAAATTAACGCTCGGTTTTCAACTTTAAATATTTTCCTAAGGTATTCTACTGTTTTTAATTATTCTCGCACAATACCGGACAGACTTAAATCGGTTCGATCGGTTCATCTGCCGGTTCGAGTTTTTATGCGGTTTTTCGCAGAAAATTATATTTTCCAACTCAAAAAAATCTACTAAGTCCAAATATCATATTTAAATTCTCTAATTCACATTCTAAATTTTTAAATCCTATTTTAGATAATTAATGAAATTTCAAATCATTTATAGTATTGTCTTTTTTATTTAAATTCATTAATTATTTACAAAAAGCCAATCTTAAAAAAAAAGTTATTTACAAAAGCAATTCTTATTCCAATTTTTTTTATTATTTCCCCATCTCTCATTATTCCAATTTTTTTCTTGCATCCAAATTACCTTCGTCCCTCTTTCACTAGTACCATGTGCCATTGTCACTATCCGGCTACTATCACAAAAAAATAAAATTATTTACACAAAAAAAATTAGTTATAAAATTAATTAGAGTAAAGATTTAATTTAATTTCTGTTCATTCTTACAAAAAATAAGGCAATCCCTATTTTATTAAAAACT
>NC_029790.2:109218676-109221081 GCF_000816755.2 Arachis ipaensis | reverse complement strand
AATCTTTTTATTTTGAGATAATATAACATATTTAGTAAAAAATTCATTAAATAGTAACAATAATTATTTTTGTAGAGTTTTATATGTATTTTATGGGGTTTTAAATTTTTACAAAATTTTTTTTAATAATATAACCAATTAAAACTACTACTACCACCATCTTTATCATTCTCATCATTATTACTTCTACCTCTACTATTTTTATTGTATAACCATATTTTATCATCATTGTTATCTCATCTACCATCATTATCACCATACCAATATCATTAACATTAATATTCTCTTATTTAGTTTCTTGTTTGATGTTATTTTTTCCTTTAAAAGATATTCATACTGCAATAAATTTTTTCTTGCGATGTTATTTCTAGCAACGGTCTTTCTCCTTTTAACCACCATCAGTGAATGAATTTTTCAAAAATAAACTTATTAATAGTTTGCGGGAGTTTAAAACCCCCACAAATTACAAATAAAACTTCTACAAAATTAATTTTCATTACTATTTAGTAGATTTTTTAACAGAGAGATCATATTATCCCAAAATGAAAAGATTTATTGCCGAAATGTCCTCTTTTTTTGACAGAGATCACCTTATCCTTCATGAAAATAGATAAGGACTGACTTGAGTATTTACTCGATCAATTCTAATGTATTTATGTATAAAATTTATTTTTTTACACACTTTTAATAAATATTTTATATTTCAATATGCATTTTGTTTTTAGAATAACTGATTTGATCACTAACTTTTTATCACTACATGGAGAATAGAAAATAGCAACGGTTTTACTAAAAAAAATTTATGGTTAAAAATCATCGCAAAACAGACCAATATCAGTGCAATAACAGTTGTCTTTTACAGCAATGAAAAATAAATCTGTAACAGTTTTTACAACCATTAATATAACTACTGCTATATCAAAATATTACACCAATTTACTACTACAATATTTAAATTTGGAATTCGTTGCTTTGTTGCAACTGTTTTAACTACTACTATTTGAAAACATGAAATTTTCATTTTCTTTTTATTATCTTGTGCACTGAAACCTTTTCTTTTTATGTAAAAGGGATTAATCGTCGACAACATTTATCTAATTAACAAGAAAGAAATTAAGTTGTAAAAAAACTTAATTAAACAAAAAATAAATTAATGGCTGTCATTACAGCGGATTCCTTCTTCATACGCTATACCAAAAATAAAGGGTTTATCCATAAAAAAATTTGTGGCTAAACTCTAAAAAAATTGTGGCAATTATACTTTTACAATAAATGAATATTCGTGACTAAAGAGGGCGATGCGTTTTTAATTAGCCACGTTTTTTACTCTAATAACCACAGTTTTAACATCCGTGGAGACATTTTGTAAGCCACAATTTTGACACGTTTAGACACGTTTTTTTTTCGTGGCAAAATAAAAGAATGCACAACGAAATCATTGTTTTTACCACACTTTAGCCGTGACAAAATTGGCCAGACCGAGTTTTTTTTTGCCATACTTTTTTCCGTGGCTAACGATAAAAGTTAAATTAAAAAAATATCATAATAAAAATACTCCTTAATATAAAATTACATCATATAATATTAAAAAAAATAATCACATTCCTATACGTATTATCCATAGTATAAAAATATGAAATTAACTAATACTTAGTATAGAAAAGCAAATATCCTAGATTAAATGAGTTTAATGTTAAAAAAAATATTCAAATGAACTATTACAAAATAAATATCAGACTCTGCTAAAATGATATAGAAAACTAAAAGTCAGAAAGTACTAAGATAAAATGAATTTATCAATCTCTACATTTCTTGTTACACAGACAATTCACATGTAAAAATATTTTCAAGGTAAATAGCAAAAAGAACACATAATTTTAGCCACTGAATTATACTCCAATTGCTTTGTGTGCTCCAATAAAATCTGCTAAACAAGATAAAGATCATGAATTAAGCTAAAAAATTAACAGACCATGATTTGACTCCTGATAAAAAAAATTAAGGTACAACACTTACTTCTCGGATGTAATTTGTAACTGCTTTACCGTCTTCAGTTGTCAATTACATAACATTTTCCAAAATATTAGAATCTATCTACAACCAGAAATAAAAAAAAAATGCATATTGGAATAACAAAAAGAAAGGTCTAAAATTAACTTATATTGTTGACTAAAAAAATATAAAAAAACAAAATAATGCCATAAAAATTAACCTGAAAAAGTGTCACTTTATCCAATAGAATTCTAACAATAACATCTAGTTCTACATGGTACATAATTTATTATAAATAAAAAATATAATTAGTCAATATTTTTATAATTATGGCAATTAATCAGATTCATATAAACTAATAAAAGATTAAAAAAATTAACATACATGATTTTTTAAGAAAATATTATTTTGTC
>NC_029790.2:109215642-109218600 GCF_000816755.2 Arachis ipaensis | reverse complement strand
AAATTTAAACAAAACATAAAAAAATATTAATTTTGATTCACTTCACATACCTCAGTTCAAATCGTCCTCCTTATTAAAATAAGGAAAAATCTATGTGGCCAATAACTTTATTAAATTTTGGCCAGTATATAACCAGCAAAAAAAGTGAGCTATTGGATAAAATCTTACATCAATCTCACACCATTAAAACTATTTTAATGGCTACAAATCACAAAAATTGCTGATCCCGTAACATTCCTCTTAAAATAAATTAAACTACACTAATATATAATTTTTACATAGAATAGTAGCCATCAAAACTAATAATTAATACTGAAATTAATTGGTTGATATGCAAAACTGTAAAACCGGGAGTAATAGATTAAAAGCAAAGGACAAATGCAAAATAGACATAAATATATTCAAACTATTAGACCTACATGAATTTAATTATTAATTAGTAATTAAATTAGTTAATATTTTAATTAATCAAAGTTAGTAGTTTATAGAATTAGTTAGATTATAAACATGTATTTTTTTTGTACTATTCTAACTAATACATATTATGAATTAAGTATTGAAACTATATTTTTACAGAAAGACTACGACAAAAAAAAGTGCATAGAACATAGTAAAAAATGGAAAAAATAAGTTAAATTGTTTATATATGATTAGGTAGAGCTACAAGCAAGTACTTTCTCTATATTATTCTAACTAATACATATTGTGAATTAGGCACTGTAACCGCATCTTGACGGAAAGAACACGTTAAAAAAAATGTACCCTTTTTATCATGAATTTTATATTATTCCAGTGCTTAATTTACGTGAATTTTACATTTTTTAACATTCGTTCTCAATTAGTTAGAGCTATAAGCATGTACTCTTTTATACTATTCCAACTAATGCATACCTTATCAATTGAAGATGACAGCATTGGTAAGGAGAGAGAAGAAATCAACAATTGGCAAACTGGGTAAGCCTGCACCCTGAAGAATTTATTATTAGGGTTTAAATTTGGGAAAAATGGAAACTACATATAAAATTTTTGAAATGGACGGCGGGAAATACTCATTGATAGACGCGCAAAATTTGAAAATGGAGAGCGTTTAATTTTGCCACGGTAAGCATTGGGTCTGTAGAAATTGAGAGAGTCCAGCTCAAGTTGGTTACAGACAAACAAGAACATAAAAAATATCCGCACAATTGGGTCTTGCAAGTGATTACTATGGTCGTGAAGATTTACCATTATTTTTCGTTCGTGAATATCTTCCCGTAATAAACTCCCGTGTTTCTGGTAGTGATAATGTGATCCAGAAAAGAAAAAAAAAAAATTATGACTCTGGAAATTTTTCCTCAAAAGTATTGGGGATATATGGATTCATGTCGTTCCCTCAACCCGCTTCATTTTTTGATAAAAAAAAAAAAGATATATAGGTCTATAACGTTACGCAATAATGCTAGGGAATCAAGATGGTTTCAGCAAAAAACCAGCCAAATATCTCTAGGTGAATCCAAAACCTCTACGTGGATGGTGCTTATGTTAGGCATTAGAATGTTTTTTTTCTTTGTAAATTGGATGTTTCTGAATCTGTTTTCTGATTTATCATGTTTTAGGCATTTGGAGAGAGAAGGAGGGTAAAGAGACGAAAGCTAATTGAATCAGTTTCCGTGATTCACGTTGCAATGATACTGAACGTATCTCCTCCTAGTTTAAATGTAGTGAAACATTTAAAAACCAATATTTTAAATCATAAATAAATAAAACTAATTACTATATTTATAATTAATTAAGTTATTCCATTCTTTACTGATTTGGAGTTGGTTCCATATACTTTTCCTAACGTTACACAATTATTATTTTATTATATAGAATTGAACAACGTTATACTACTAGTACAATTTATTATTTTTGTCAGCAGTTAATCAATAATATTTAAAAGTGTTGTTTAAAAGTATGGCATTAAATTGTTGAATTGAAGGTGTTAGATTACTGATTAAAAATGTTGACCAATATAAATTAAAATGGTTAACCTTCAAACTTTTTTCTGTAGGATTATAGATCACAATTAGATACAAAGGAATTTGTGTATATTTAGGAGTAAAACTTGCTTCAATGAATATATCCTAGCTTGTATGTTGAGAATAATTCAATAATAATAGAAATCTATACTTGATTACTTGTGTAGCTCTGAGCAAGAAAATCTCTCCATATATATACAACACACTTAATTAGGATTTTGATAATTTGATATACAACTTAATAAAATAGAAGAATAATTAATATATACACCTCATATCTGTAAAGTTAAAGCATGCATAGATCTCTACTTTGTCTGGGAAGGAAAGAAAAAAAAAAGAAACTACTTAAAACACTAAATATATATATTGATGATAATTTCACTATTCACTGTAAGGACGGATGGTTTTTCGATCTTAATAAAGCTTCAAAGTTGGATGAAGAAAATCACACCTGTACGGTATACTATTCTCATTATTGTTGGAAATTAAACAATAAATATGTGTTCATGCAACTGCAGAGCAATGAATAGATGAGCCAAAAACTAAAAATCATGAAAGAACAACTTACTCGTGATTATATATATTTTGTTGAACTTTCAATTTTCATGAGTTGCTTGATGAAGCAATAAATTGGAAAATAATGCTAAATAATCTTAGGGTGACTAGTGCACGTACGTAAGACTTAATAATTTAAATCTGGTTGAGAAGTTTAGGCTGGATACTAAATAGAACTCAACCTGATTTAAGTTGAAGGAAGAAAAGTATATATACCTCCAGACACACAAAACACGTAGTCTATTATTCTATTATAAAATTTAAATTTGAATTACCTTTAAGATTATATATTATATAGTGACTTTAATTTAATGAAGTTCGGTCAACATATGTATCCCATATTCTTAAAAAAAAAAATAGAAAATGTTATAGGAGGTTGGGGCTGATTAGGCGTATGACAGTG
>NC_029790.2:109213992-109215464 GCF_000816755.2 Arachis ipaensis | reverse complement strand
ACATTTAACTCACAACCTTAAAGATATTAAGTTAACAAGTATCTTATCTTATAAATTTCTCATTTTTTCTTATTTTTTTCGATATTCAACTAATTTCATACTTCCATAAAACTTACAACCTTAACATACACTAGCAAATAACAACGTATACCATTTATAAACCTTATTACACCTTTTTTTTTTCTTTTTCTCATAAAGTATAAAAAAATTTCATTGTCATATTTTTCTTTATTTTCTCTCGGTTTTATGGCATCAGATCAGATTTTTTAAGTGTTAGCTTTGAGGTGGAAATCACGCACGCAAACTGACAAACAAAAGTCAAAATGACACTATCAAGCATACATGTTTTTCATTATGTTTGAGTCAAAATGAATGTGGCCAAAAAATAGGCGAGAAGCAACGTCATTCAACCCACAATATATATGCACCTTGAACACGCCAATTAGTGAGCTAATGAAGTTTAATATATTGAAATAAGTCCAAATTGATGAGTAGGTAAGAACCCTATATATATATATAGTTAAAGGAGAGCCGAAAAGTTGAAAGTGTTATATTGGTGTACATAATTTTCACCAACCAAACCTTGGAATAAAAAATTTGCAATGTTACTCTTTTGGGGTTGGTGATCCTCTACAATGTGATGGTGGCTGGTTCTTGTTGACAAGTGAAACTTTGACACCAACCGTTGATTGTTACGTTTTGCTACTTCAACCAACTCCAACAAGTCCTCAATTCATGGGTTTGTCTACACTACACTACTACTACTACTACACTACCCTCTTTTTTTAAGTGCAATCCAAGACTAAATGTTTCATTATATGCCTTTTGAGTTTTCTCTTCCACCAAGTTGTTTGGAAAATGAGTTTTTTTCACCATGTTTGAGAAATAAGCCATTGTATAAGAAGAATAAAATGATAATTAAATTTTTGAAAATGTTAATTTTGGACTAATTAAATTTTTTTTTTCAAAAAAAAGTATCAATTAAGTTCTCAAAGATAATAAACAGTAAACATATATGTTTTTCTATTAATGAATAGTGTAAAACGAAACCAAATTGTCCATGTATTTTGATATTTACAATGGTGCATGTCTCGTTATTGTCACATGAGTATGAAAATGATCTAATTTTAGAGTGAAGTATTTATTATTTTTTGAGTTTTCATATATCCATTATCAATTGCTCTCTATTTATCACAATCCTATCAAAACAAGTGAAGTTTCGCTCTAAAAGTTATTATCTACATGACTATTTTTTATAGATAGACATGTCAAAATAATTAACTATACATATAAGTATCACCCCTAAATTTTAGTTGATAAATTGATAGAAGAACATCATATATCCACCATTTGCTATCCCAAAAGACTAAATTAATATTTTTTAGAGATTAAACCTAATTTTACTCCATATTTTTTAGTATTATGTAAAAAACAGTCGATTATACTGTTGTAAAATGTTTAGTTATTCACAA
>NC_029790.2:109210665-109213934 GCF_000816755.2 Arachis ipaensis | reverse complement strand
TATTTATAAAACATTTTTGTATATTTATATAACACAATAAGCACAAAAAATATAATTGATTAAAAATCTGTAAATGATACAATTTAAAAAGATGAAAGTGGTGTGAGAGACTAAAAGAAATATGCAAGAGACACCAAAATTCAAATCAAATTATTCAATTTTTTTAATATATAAAACAAGGAATAAAACTTTGAAAGATAGGAACGGAAAGATAAATAAATATAAATGAGGGGGACATTTTACAAAACGGCTCAAACTTTAATAATATGGATAAAATGCTATTTTTTATTTGTTTGTTCATGGTCTTCTTAGTTAATATATTTAATTATTTATGGTCATTGTTTAACTTTTACTATATTTTAAAGTTTAATTTTGATGGGTTAATAATATAAAAAGTTTATACATAATAAATAAAGGAGAACAAAATTTTACACAAATAAGCTAAATAAAAAATTGGTTAATAAATTTATTAATGTATATTACTATATAGTTCGAATCAGTATGTTTCGAACTAGAATTACATGTAATTCGAATCAATGTGATTTGAATTACTCACACACGTAGATACACTATAATTCGAATAAACCTGATTCGAATTACACTCGCAGCCTGATTCGAATTACATTCACAGTAATTCGAATCAGGGTGATTTGAATTACACTCACACACTCTGCATATAGTAATTCGAAATGGCCAGATTCAAATTACTCATTATTTAATTCTGCCCATTCTTTTATTAAAAAATTAATAATTGATTAAAAATAATAATTTAAAAATTAAAAAAATATATATTTTATTTCATGCATTAAAAAAAGATAGGCAGAATTAAATCATGAGTAATTCGAACCTTGCCAATTCGAATTACTACGTGCAGCTTGTGTGAGTGTAATTCGAATCACGTGTAATTCGAATCAGGTTGATTCGAATTATAGTGTGTCTGCGTGTGTGAGTAATTCGAATCACATTGATTCGAATTACATGTAATTCTAGTTTGAAACATACTTATTCGAACTATATAGTAACGTACATTGGTGGATTCATGAATCAGTTTTTCATTTGGCTGATTTGTGTAAAATTTCGTTCTCCTTGGCTTATTATAGTGTTTTACCCTAGAATATATTTCTGCAAATTTTTTATTTTGTTTTTGTTATTTTTAATTTATAAGTTTTTTTTAATTAATAGTATCTTTCAGTCCAATAAAATAAAAATTAATCTGTTCTAAATTAAATTTTTTTAGTGTCAAAGGATAAGAAGAAATAAAAGAAAACACATTAAATATTAAGGACGTTGTTCCCTTTCAATTGTTGTATACAATTAGATGCTGCATATTTAGCTAAAGCAATAATAATCTGATTGGCATCTCTTTGAATTAGATTGACTTCTCCTCTTCAATTTCAGTTTAAAATTTTTTTATTTTAGTCATTAAATCATTATCAAAACTTTGTACTTGGTTGTTCCTATATATCGTTAACAAGGATAAAAGCATCTAAACAATCCGTCTTGTAAGTGATCTCTCTAAACCTAGCTTCCTATGTTAGAATTAACCCTCTCTAAATTGTAAAAAATTCGCTTTAAAGAATAGTAGCAGTTAGCAAATGGTAAAGAACCAACACAATCACACAACCAAGAACTATTATAGTCATACAACACACACCCAAAACCAGTAAATTCATCAAATTTACTAGCATCACATTTTATTTTAACCGAAAATTGGGTAAAAGGAGACAAAAAAATAGCAAATAAGGAATAGATATATAATATATAGATAAGAACTTATGAAATTCAGATTAAAAATATATGAATAAGAGTTATAAACTTTACCAATTTTCCATAAATTAGCCGAATTAAAAATATTATTGTTATGATGCCTCCAAATTCACCAAATAGTCGTCAAGAAAAGTAAGACATTAGAATTAATGTCCCTGCGCAATCAGCAATTTAAATTCTATTTAAGTGTTTGTGGTTGATTATTAGATTTTTTTATTTATTTGTTGTTGTGCTCAAAGAATTGCTTTTATCGAATTTGAAGGATTATTTAAAACGAAAAAGGTCCCATATTAATGCAAATGTTAATCCTGTTATTACTTATGATGATATCAATTAAATATTATTATATACCTTATATTTATTTTTCAATGTAGAAGGAAAAAGAAAAGATTAACGATTAATGCATGGCTAATTAAGAGTCACAGATACTCATCTTTTTTAAGTAATAGTATCAAGTGACCATTTTAAATATGAAATAATAAGTGAGCCACACAACCACAATAAAGTCCCAAATACTCAATAATCAGAATAGTTGAAAACTTTCCCACTTTCATGACCATCTCCACTGTGTCGACAATAAGGTGAATTCTAAATTTTAAATCTTAAATTTTAATTTTTATTTTTAATCTCTCTTGCTTAACCACTTTCTAATCCCTACTATATTTTCATACGAGTAATCCCGAATTGCTTTTGCAAAGGTCATCCTTCAACACCAAAGGCAATCAGTGCATTTTTCTTTGGGCTATTGTTGCGCAAAATCGGTATTCAACTATTTGCAGGATCTAATTTTTTTTGGGCTTAGGCATTGTATTGGGTGGTTTTGCTCCTGGGCTCGTTTACTTTCGTTTGTATTAATATAGTAAAAGACTTCTCTAAACAAGAAAGCGTAAAAGACTCAACAAAAGGCGTTTGCTTTTGTAAGTACAAAAGAGTGCTCAAATAAAGCACATACAAAAAATCGTTTTTTGTTCTTAATATTTGGGATAAATTTTATTTGTATCTCTAAGTTTAAATCGTCCTATTTATATCTTTAACGTTTGTAAAAATTATTCAATACTATCCTACCATTAATTACACATCATGAAGTTTAACTGGAGTTCTAAAAACCTCTTCTTGAAGTTAGAATACAAATTTTTGAGTGGATGCAATATTAAAATTGAACACATTCAAGTGAGACCTAATTGAGAATGAATACATTCAAGTAAGAATAATTGAAAAATACAATCTGATCTGTTAGTATAATTAACAGCAAGATAACATTGAATTATTTTTATAAATGTTAGAGATACAAATAAGACGATTTAAACGTTAGAGATACAAATAGGACTCACCTCAATCGTTTGGGACAAAAATGATAATGACATTGGGATAAATTATAGGTGTTTAAAATAGGTGTTGTTTATTATCTTTTGTTTTACAGACTAATTCGCTCCACTTTCGTGTTGAGCTTCTTTGTTTAAAAAAAAAAAGTTAAAAAAAAAAAAGAAAAGAAAACTCGTTCA
>NC_029790.2:109184034-109210655 GCF_000816755.2 Arachis ipaensis | reverse complement strand
ATAAAATTTAAAAAAATTAAAATAAAATAAGATAATTTTAAACTATTTTAAATTGATTTCACTTAAATAATTTTAATATTTAAATATGTTTAATTTCTCACTTTACTTGGCTAGATGAGTATATATGTTGTTTCTTTTCATGTTAAAGATGATGCTAACCAAACATAAAGTGACAGATCCATTAAAAAAAATACGGAAGAAAGGTTGGAATTCTAAGAGCAACTCCAATAGTTATTTTTTTAGAGTTTTTATTACTGAGAAAAAATGGAACCAATTATTGGAGTGAGATGAGAATGAATTCTTTTTCTTAGATCGAGAAAGGAGAATCCCTCTGAATGGGGACTCTTGTTGCCCAATAATAACTTGTCATTTGATAAATTATTTAAAAAATAAATAATTATAATAATTATTATATTAAATTATAATTAATTAAATTTACTTACATTAAAAAATAAATTTAATTTTTACACCTTACAAAATAATTTTTGGTTGGGTTGGTTATTTTTATTTTTAAAATTTAAAATGCTAATCATATTATTAAAATTAGCAGTTGTAAAACTAGCCGTTGCAAAATTAGCCGTTGGAAACTAGCCGTTACTATATTACCGTTATTATTAATAAATTAATATTTTATTACTCTATATATACCACTTACATACACTTCTATTCTCACACTTTCTTCTACTATTCTTCATCTTCTTCCAAGTTTACGAAATCCAAGTTCTGCTGATATTATTTTTTGTTCGAAAAAATAGATCCAAACCAACTCAACTCTTTTTTCAATTATTTACAAAATTTTTCTCAAACTCCAAATACCCAACAATCTCAAACCTCAAACTCTCAAGTTCCAAATCAAAACTTCACACTACCAAATACATTTCAAAATCCAAATCCACAAAATCTTCCTAATTTCAATTTTCAAGCTCCTTATAATAATCAATTTCCTATATTCCAACCACAAAATCAAAATTCACAAACACCACATTTTTCATTATCATCAATATTTAACCCCTCTATCGAAAATGTTAATCCAATATCTTTGCCCTTTCCAACTCAATTCAGTGCATCACGACATAACTCATCTGGTGTTGGTGGCTCTTCTAATCCATCCTCTCAGACTTCGATACAATCTAGTCCAAATTCGCAATATTCAGATTTTGCCAACCATCGTGAATTAGATGCTATCGACCTCAATGATGATGATATTGAAGATCGGAGGTAAGATAGTATTCAACACTGGCATTGGAAAAAGGATGAGATGCTGATCAGTGCATGGTTAAATGTTTCAACTGACCCTATAGTTGGTACCGATCAAAAGGGGGAAATATTTTGGATTCAAATTCACAGCTACTGTGTAGAATTTTGCTCCGACATGACAAGAGGGGTTGTTGCATGTAAGAAATGATGGTATAAGATCAACTAGGCTGTTGCACAATTTGCTGGTTGCTACGATCAAACTAGTCGAAACATAAGGAGTGGTTCGAACGCTGATGATATAAAGGAGTTGGCATATAAACTTTATTCCACAAATTATGGCCAAAAATTCACTTTTGAGAGGCATTAGAACATGCTTCGTATGGAGCAAAAATGGAGAAGCCAACTACCTACACAGAGTGGAGGCTCAAAGAGAACCAAGGTTAGTGCAACTGGAGCATACTCATCCTCATCAAACCTAGATACACCGTTGGCAGACGAACCCGGTGTGGAATCTCCCGTTCACCCACAAGGATCAAAGAAGAGCAAGCGAAAAGGTAAGGAAAAAGCACAAATGTGTGAAGATCTTAGCGAAAAGAAATTATCGGTTGTTAAAAAACTATCTCTCATGGAAGATATTAAGAATGTTAAAGGAAAGGAACTAATGGATAGGAAAAAAGAAAGAGAAGAGGAGAGGGCACATAGAGCAAAGATTATGGAAATGAAGGAGAAGAAGTTACAAATTCAAGCGGCAATGAAAGAACAAGAATTACAAACTCAAGCGACAATGAAAGAACAAGAATTACAAACTCAGAGGTATATTAAAGAAATGGAGATAAATGCAAAAGAAAGGGAAATGGAAAGGATGGCTAAGGAAATAGAAAGGGAAATGGATATGCAAATACTTAATGCTGACACGTCTACAATGAGTGAAAAACGACGAGCTCTTCATGAGATTGCATGTGAGAAAATAATCGCGAAGTGGTTTACTTAATAGTTCCTTGTATTCGTAGAGTTACGTAGTATGTTCTTAGTTTTATTGCGTATTACTGGTATGTGATGTAGTCTGTTTTATTCATTTCTGATGTAACTTTTTAAATTAGTCAATATTATTGTGCCGTTATTGTTCATGAAAGTGATCGTTAAGTAGCCGTTGCAAAATTAGCCGTTAAGTAGCCGTTGCAAAACTATCCGTTAAGTAGCCATTGTAAAACTAGCCGTTGAGAAGTAGGTACTTGTTGTAGACACACTTATAAATATCAACTATCAATGACTTTGCAACTCCATTTCAACTCTTGTTTTTCACCTCGAAAGAGTACTAAAAGTTACATAGAGCAAAGATTATGGCTAGAAATTTTGATGATATGTTTAATGAGGCTTTGTATGGCAAAAGAAGACGGCAAGATAACACACTCATAGATAATTGGATCGATGAGTGTTTATTTGAAGATTTAGAAGAAGAAGATATCAATAGAAGCTCTGTCCCAACTCCTCGTAGATGGATCAATAGAGATCGAGAAGCAGGACATGATCGTCTTTTCCAAGATTACTTTGCAGATGAACCGGTGTATAATGCTAACATTTTCCGACGGAGATTTCGAATGAAAAGACATGTGTTCCTTCAGATAGTAGATGCTCTCTCAAACGTCTATCCGTATTTCCAATAGAGGGTTGATGCAATTGGAAGAAGAGGCTTGTCACCACTCCAAAAATGCACCGCTGCGATACGGATGTTAGCATATGGCGTAGCAGCTGATGTTGTTGATGATTATGTGTGCATAGGCGAGAGCACTACAATTGAATGCTTGGAAAAATTTGTTGAAGGTGTCATTTTGGTGTTCGAGGATGAATACTTGCGGGAACCAAATCTGAATGATGTACGACGCCTGCTACAAATGGCGGAGGGTCGTGGCTTTCCTGGCATGTTGGGTAGCATTGGCTACATGCATTGGCAATGGAAAACTTGTCCAAAGGCATGGAAAGGTATGTACATGAGTGGTTATCGTGGGGTTGCAACCATAGTACTTGAGGTTGTAGCATCTTCAGACCTTTGAATATGGCATGCGTTCTTTGGAGTTTCTGGTTCAAATAACGATATCAATGTATTAGATCGTTCTCCAGTGTTCGATGATATTCTAAATGACCGTGCTCCGGAGGTAAATTATAATGGTAATAATTATACTATGGGATACTATTTAGCAGATAATATTTATTCTGAATGGGCCACATTTGTCAAATCAATCTCAAAGCCACAAGGGGAGAAACGCAAGTTATTTGCACAATACCAAGAAGGGCAAAGAAAAGATGTGGAGTAAGCATTTAGAGTGTTGTAAGCACGCTTTGCAATTATACGTAGTCCTGCTCGCTTTTGGAAAAAGAAGAAGCTTGCCAACATAATGAGAGCTTGTATTATATTGCATAATATGATTGTTGAGGATGAAAGAGACACTTATGCAGGAAATTTTGCTCAAGGCTTAGAGTATGATGATGTCGAAAATGGCTTATCACAACCTCAACTGAGAGAGGAAGATTTTGCACCATACTATCAATTTCTCCAAAGAAATGCCCAACTTCGAAATAGGCAGCAGCATAGACAATTGAAAGAGGACTTGATTGAACACATGTGGCAATTTCACAATGCTTGTCGTCAATTATAGAGCTTAATTATGTTTTTCTTTGTATTAAGTAATTTTACAAATTAGTGTAATCCCGAATTATATATTGTGTATTATTGTTATATATGAATTTATTTAATATTAATATCTTTTAATAGTGAATTATTTTTAAATTTATAAATTTAAATAATATTATTGAAAAAATTAATTAGATTAATTTTAAGTATTTTAGTTAATTAATTAAGTGAGACCACAACAGAGACTAAAGTTAATTCCTCCTAATGGAGAAGAGAGAGATGCTTTGAGTTCCTATTTACTGTTTATGACGCAAAAGCTGATGTGAGATTATTTTTTATGATAGGTGGGCTATAAATAGGAATTGGGATGAGTTTCCTACTGGAGATGGTCTAAGAGATGATGATGACAAAAGTGTTGAGTTTGGAAAATCTTATGATGATGAACAAACATTGTTAAAAATAATTAATTACAAAATTATTAAATTGAATTTTAATTCAAAATTAATTGATTAATAATTTTGTTACTTTCAGATTTTTGGTGGGACACATCAAGCCCAATGTAACATTCAGCCTAGTACAAAATTTAATTTGATGAAAGGCTGAATTATTACTTTATTTATTGGGTGAGGAATTATTGTGCAAGCCCAATTTTAATCTTTGTTGCAAGACCAACAAAGCTTGGTCCGAATTGAAAATAAAGAAGGAAGGGGTAGTGCTTGATTGAGTTCGAATACCTACTCCCCTCTTTGATGGAATTCAAATTCAATTAATTGAACTTAAATGCATTGGTAACATGAAAGAGAAAGTTGAAATTGATTTGATTGCTCTTAATGAGTTACCAAGCATGGGGAGTAGGAAAATTAACTCATTTTAATTTTATTCATCATTTACATTGAAAGCCTTTCACTCTTCTCTCTCTCTCAGTCATGTCTAGCATGAAAAAAGGGAAGTAGATAATTAACTCAATTTAATTTCTTTCTTTACTTCTAGTAAAAGCTTTTCATACTTCTCTCTCTTCTCTCTCATTGTTTCGGTCATATCTGTCAAGGAAGTTTGAAGATGCAAGCTATCAGAGAAGGTAGAAGCACAGAAGCTATGAAGAGGCAAGCGGCCAAGGTGATGATGGCCCTTGCAAAAAGAAGATATACAGTATGGTATGGCTGAGATCCTTACCACTAAAGGTAAGATGTGTTGAAGAAGCATCAAGATCTCCATACCTAGAAATGGAAGCAATCCAATTCGGTCAGAGAAGAAAATCCCTATGGTATGGCTCATTTCTACTTTTTATTCATCCATCACAGAAGGTAGCTACTGTAGCTACGTGGAGGAGGAAGCAGAAGTGGAGCAGAAGGAGCTGTCAAGGATCAAGTGTTCATCAAGGGTCAGAAATTCTTCTTGGAGACCAAGTCAAGATGGAAGGCTCAGATTGATGAAGCTTGAAGAAAAGGGATGAGAGAAAGGTAATTGCATGTTGGTTTTAGCTTTCGGTTCCCTCTCTCTTCTCTCTGTCTGAACTGGTTTTGGTGTTGAAGAAGAAGAAGTTGGCTCGGTTGAACCGTTTCAACCTTGGAGGATTTCCCTTCTATAATAAGGGTGAACAGCCAAGGCTTGAGACAAGGAGAGTAAGCACAGAGTTCTCATAGCTACCCAAGCTAACAGAAGTTCTTCTCCTTCAATGTGTTTCATTTTGTATTTTCTTTAGTTTTGTCTGTCTGAGTCTCATGGTGAAAAAGGCAAACAGTATGAGATTTGTAAGAAAAAGCCAGTGAGTGGAAAAAGGCAGAGTGTACAAAATTAAAGAACAAGCCATAGGTGTCTTAGAGGTCCTTTGTACATCTATGAGTTGTGTATCATGATTCTGTAGGAATCCCCTTGCAACTTAGGTTAGCACTTAGCAGTTGAAAGCTTGGTAGGTAACCAAGTCAAGTTCAGGATTGGAGATAGATTCTGGATTTGTCCCAGATAGGAAGGGTAGTTCCTAGGGAGAATTGGTGTTTGTAATCTGTATGATTATAGTGAAATTCCATCATAGTTGTGATGGAGACTGGATGTAGGCTGCATTGCACTTAGCAGCTGAACTAGGATACTTCTTGGTGTGATTCTCTCTCTCTCTTCTACTCCATTTCTGATTCTGTTGCACAGGAGATAAAATTGAAAAATATCTCCTGACTGGTTACGAGACAAAAAGAAAATGTTTCTTGACTATTTACGAGACAAAAAGAAGAAAAATCTCCTGAAGTCATTTCAAAGGGCAGAAAGTAATACTCAGCAAAAAGGGGCTAAGATTCAACCGCCCCTTTTCTTAGCCACTGATTACCATCAATTGGTATCAGAGCTTGGTCTCAAGGAGATCAAGCTTTACAGCTTGGAGAAAAGATCCTGATGGCAGAAAACAGTGGCTCAAACCTGGTGGCCTACACTCTGACAGAAGGGTAGTCAAGCAACAGACCTCCACTCTTTAATGGAAAGAACTATACTTATTGGAAGGAAAGAATGAAGATTTTTGTCTAATCAGTAGATTACAGACTCTGGAAAATAATTCTAGAAGGTCCTCAATTTCCAACAACAACAGGAGCTGATGGTGTGGTTGCTCTTAAGGCTGAAGCCAGTTGGACTGAAGAAGACAGAAAAAAGGTGGAGCTCAACGCCAAAGCTATCAACTTGCTCAACTGTGCGATCAGCTTCGAGGAATATCGACGGGTATCAAGGTGCACAACGGCAAAGGAAATCTGGGACAAACTACAAATCACTCATGAAGGCACAACCCTAGTAAAGAAGAACAGAATTGACATGCTAAATAGAGAGTATGAAATGTTCTCAATGAAAGAAGAAGAAACAATAGATGAGTTGTTCGAAAGATTGAACGTCATCATCACTGGCTTGGATGCTATGGGAATCACATATCCTAAATCTGTGCTTGTGAGGTGAATTTTGAGATGTCTCACAAAAGAGTGGGAAACAAAAGCAATAGTTATAGCTGAGAGTAGTGGTCTTGATTCTATGACTTATGATGATTTGAGAGGAAATTTACTTGCTTTTGAAAACATATATTTGAAAAAAGATTCAAAAAGGAAAGGAATAGCTCTCAAATCTGTTACTAACCCTCTGGATGATGAATCCAGTGATAACTCCTCTGAAAATAATTTTGTTTTGTTTGCTAAGAAATTCAAGAAAATGGTGAAGCTGAAGGAAAGAAACCAAGGAAGCAGCTCAAGGGGACCAAGGAAGGATCTCAGTAAAGTGATGTGCTACAACTGCAACGAGGCTGGACACTTCAAATCCGATTGCCCTAAACTGAAGAAGGAGGATAAGCCAAAGAAAGGAAAAAGGAAAGGACTGATGGCCTCTTGGAAAGACTTGGAAAACGATTCTGATGAAGATGAAGAAACAGAAACCAAGTCTCAAACTTGCCTCATGGTAGATCATGTAGAACAGGTAGTTTTTCATAACCCTGACACTAAAGACCTTCATCTCATGATAGATCACTTCTTTGAAAATATTAGATGCTTCTTAAATGAAAACCAAAATCTTGAGTCTCAAATTGAATTTCTTAAAGCTGAAAATGGTTTTCTTAAAGAAAAATTGAGAGAAGCTGAAACCGCTGTTGATCTTGTGGAAAAAAACAAGCGGTTGAAAGCTGAAATAAAAGGTTGTGAAAAACAGCATTCGCTGGTTGCATATCTAAATTGTTTTGAAGAAAATGAGAAGCTTCTCAAAGAGGTAAATCGACTCAAAGAAGACTTGGCCACTTTTTCTCAAAGTTCAGAAAATTTAAATCAACTTTTGGCTAGTAAAAAACCTCTTTATGATAAAGTTGGGTTGGATTGTCATAAAACTGCAAAATTTGTTGAAAAATCTAATTTTACAAATATGGCTTCAGCCTCAAATGATGTAAGGTTTCAAAACCCAACAAGCTTTGTGAAAACAGCAACTCATAGATTTTGTAGACTATGCAACCAGAATGAAAACTTTCCTATTCAATATTTCTTTGATGAAAGAATGATTGGAAACAAACTTTATAAAATTGTTTGTGACTATAATGGCTTGGGACAAAGAAGATGGTTTGACGTCAAAGGATCCAAAAAGATTTGGATACCTGAGGTCACTTGAGCTTATTTTGTAGGTTTGCCTAGCATCCAAGCGAAAGGACAATATGTGGTATATGGATAGTGGATGCTCTAGGCATATGATCGGAAAGGCAACCTTCTTCATTAAGCTTGAGGAATATGATGGAGGGTTTGTCACCTTCGGTGATAATGGAAAAGGAAAAATAGTGGCCATTGGAAAAGTTGGTAACAATTTCTCTTCTTTTATAAATGACGTTTTACTTGTTGATGGCTTGAAACACAATTTACTAAGCATTAGCCAATTATGTGATCTTGGTTATGAAGTTATTTTTAGAAAATTGGATTGCTTAGTTATGTGTAAAAAATCTGGTGAAATTTTGTTTGAAGCCAAAAGATGTAATAATGTGTATGGATTGACTCTTGAGGATTTAAAAGATCAAAAAGTGACGTGCTTTACATCACTTGAATATGAAAAATGGCTTTGGCATAAGAAATTAGGTCATGCAAGCTGATAAACCATTATTTTATGATTTATATTGTGTTTAATTGAGTGGTTTTATCAAGTCTTTACCCACTTATTCATATGATTAGCATGATTTTATAATTCCTTCCTAGTATTGTTTATGGTTGAAAACTTACTTCCTAGAGACCTTTGATTATGTATTTTAATTCTCCTCATTACCATTCGATGCCGTGATCCGTGTGTTAAGTGTTTCAGGCTTCATAGGGCAGGAATGACTTAGAGAATGGAGAGGAAGCTTGCAAAAATGGAAGGAACACAAGAAACTAAGGAGATGACCAGCGAACACTGACGCGAGCGAATGGCCCACGCGAGCGCGCGGAATGAAGAAATCGCAGCGATACGAACGCGTGCATGATGCAAACGCGTGAATTGAAGTCTGCACGAATGACGCGACCGCGTGAACGACGCGAACGCGTGACAAGGAAAATCGCTGAATGACGCGAACACGTGGACGACACGTACGCGTGACTTGCGTGATCTGCAAAAATAACAGAAAACGCTGGGGGCGATTTTGGGCCGCATTTTGACCCGATTTTCGGTCCAGAAACACAGATTAAAGTCAGGAAACATGCAGAGACTCAGGAGATCATCAACATACACCCATTAGCATCCATACACATTCAGATGCATCGATATTAGGATTACTTTTAGTTTCAGATCTGAATCTAGATTAGCTTTGCATTAGTAGTTTATGCTTTTTGCTTTGGATTTTGGATGCTGAAGAGTCATTACCTCCATTGAAGATATTACTTTAGTTTGTTTCCTTATTCCTTTACTTTTATTAGTTACTCATTGACTCTATTCAAGTAAGTATGTTGCATTTTGAATTTATTAATATATATAGTTACTTTTATTTTTAATTAATTTTAAATTTCTATTTTATTTAATTTATTATGTTTTCTTATATTTTTATGAATATTAATTCCATGTCAATGGAGTAGATTTTCTACTTGACATGGGGTTGATTAAGAGGAGACACTTGAGTTAGAATGTTCAAGTGCTTAATTAATTTGACATTGTTGGCTAATTATGTATCTACTAATGCTAGACCTTCCCAAGGGAAAGGACTAGGATCTGCGGATAAGAATCAGTCCATTCACTTGACTTTCCTTTACTCAGTAAGGGTTAACTAAGTGAAAACAACAATCAGTTTACATTACACTTGAGAAAATTCCAACAAGGATAGAACTTCCAATTAATCATTCCCCCAGTCAAGGCTTTTTAAATTAATAATAATTCTTAATTTTATTGCTTCAATTTACAATTACTTTAATTACTCATTATCAAACTCAAACCTTCTGGAAAATTTCTAATTAATAAATTAGCGGAGTTGCAATAGTGTGCTAGATTATTAATTAGTGTACATATTTTATTTTATTTGCATATTTTATTTTTATTTTGTTACCATGAGCTATATGTCTTTCTCATTGAATGATGCGTTCATTGCCTGATCCGAGCTTAGCCACTTTTGATCCTAAAATTGAAATAACTCTTTCACGTATTAGGCGAGCTCGACGTCGGTTAGCCTCTGAGGGTGGTGAAGTGATTGTTATCAATTCACCAGTCTCATCTGAGGGCGAATCTGAACCGCCATTTGAGAGCGAGACAAGCTCCTTTACTACTAATTCAGTTGATTCACGTGCAGGTAACATGGCAACACCTAGGAGGATTACTCTCCAGGAGGCACGAGCCCCAGATTTTACCCTGCAGCCATATCAAGTGCATCACCTAACTCTGGCTGCAGATTTTGAACTGAAGACTTCACTAATCAACCTGATGCCCAAGTTTCATGGCTTACCTGCTCAAGAGCCTATCAAGCACCTTAGGGATTTCCAGACAGCCTGTTCTACTGTTAGGCGTAATGGTGCAGATGAAACTTCTATTCTGTTAACTGCCTTCCCGTTTTCTCTTGAGGGAAAGGCAAGGGAGTGGTACTACTCCCAACCTGAAGTAACTGTTACCAACTGGGATACGCTCAGGAGAGAATTTTTGGAAAAATACTTTCTATCTGAAGTCACAGACAAACTGAGAAAAGAAATCTCCTGCATTGTTCAAGGAGAATCGGAGACTCTCTATGAGTACTGGGAGCGTTTTAAGAACCTTCTAGACGCATGCCCCCATCACATGATTGATAGACTAGTATTGATCAGCTACTTCACTCAAGGCATGAACCCCCAGGATAAGACTACACTAGACGGTGCTAGTAATGGTTCTATGAAAAAGTACAGGATCGCAGATGAAGCATGGCAACTGATCAGCGACTTAGCTGAGTCCACTAGGAATCACAGACCGAGGCGCAGCCACTCAAAAGCTGTTACAGAGGTTTCCTCTAGCGTTGAAACTACTGCTCTTACACAGAGTATATGTGAAATGACCAACCTACTGAAGCAGATGCAGTTAAATCAACAACAAGCACAACAAGCTCAGCCTCCCCCACCACAACAAAACCAACAGTTAGTTCCACAAAGAGTATGCGGGATTTGTGCTGATTATAGTTATTATACTGATGAATGTCCGCAACTCCAATAGGAAGACAACACTGTAGCAGCCACTCATAACTTCTATGACCGCTCGAATCAAGGATACAATCAACAAGGTAGCAACTACAACCATGGATGGCAAGACAATTCCAACCAAGGTTGGAGAGATAATTCTAACCATGGCTGGAGGGACAACTATAACAGAGGAGGCAGAGATAACAATGGAAACCAGAGGTGGAATAACAATAATAATAACAGACAGCAGAATCAGAACCAACCTTACAGAGTACCTCACCTAAGATAGTCCCAAAGACCCCAGAACAACCAACAACAGGTCCCTCAGATCACCCACTCCAATTCCTCATCAAATGACGAGATGCTCCGTTCTCTTGCACAAGGGCAACAAGACATACAGACGCAGCTGAACTCTACTTTAAATGGTATGACTACCATTTTACAAGCTCTCGTCTCCCGATTAAATTCATCACCTAATTCCACCAATCAACCTTCAAGCTCCAGTGGAATTCCTTCTCAATCCTTACCTAATCCAAAGGGTGGTATCAATGCCATCACTTTAAGGTCTGGAACCACACTGCAAGAGAGGAACCATGAGAATGAAACATCAAAGGATGCAGAAGCTGCAAGTAACGCCCCTCCTATCCTATTTCCACACCTTGCAAGGAAGCCCAGAAAGCAGATGGAACTTGACCCCAAAATGGTAGAAATATTCAAAAAGGTTGAGGTAACTGTTCCCCCTTTTTGATGTTATTCAACAAGTACCTAAATATACAAAAGTTTCTAAAAGATTTGTGCATACATAAAGATAAAATTAATGAATTAGAAACTATTCCTTTAGGAAGTTCTATATCTACTTCAATGGGGGGTATACCTGAAAAATATAGTGATCCAGGCCCATGTATGGTTAACTGTACCATTGGAGGTGTAATTTTTTCTGACTGCATGTGTGATTTAGGAGCGTGTGTTAGTATAATGCCATTGTCTATATATGATACCTTGAGGCTCCCTCCCTTAAAAAGGTCGGCAGCTCGTTTTGTGCTAGCAGATAAAAGCATTATTACAGTAGTTGGAATTGCTGAAGATGTATTAGTGAGCATTAAGGGGATCACATTTTCCATTGACTTCTATATCCTGGAAATTCCCTCTAATGACTCAGGAAGACCATCATCAATCCTGCTTGGAAGACCATTCCTGAAGACTTCGAAGTTCAAGCTGGATCCATTCTCAGGAACTTACTCCTTTGAGATAGATGGCAGAACAGTGAGTTTCAGTTTAAATGAAGCTATGAAGCACCCTCCGGAAGATCATTCTATCTTCCAGTGCGACATTATTGATAAAACTATAGTTGAAGTTCACCAAGAAGAAATGGAAGAGAAGCACATGGAGCAAGGTCCAAGTGTGGGGACACTTTCTGAAAACAATGAGAATCCTTTGCCATTATCACTAGCCCCGAATGATCCAGAACCTAGCTATGAGCAGAAATTAGAATTAAAGCCCCTCCCTCCACACCTCAAGTATGCTTACCTTGAGGATAATTAGAAATTTCCAGTTATCATTGCAAAGGAACTCACCTCTCAACAAGAAGAGCAACTGCTTAGTGTACTGAGAAAATATAAGAAAGTAATCAGATGGAGCTTGGCGGATATAGTAGGCATCAGTCCCCAAGTTTGTGAGCACAGAATATTCTTAGAAGAAGGAGCAAAGCCTATCTGTTAGCCTCAAAGAAGATTGAATCCCACCATCTTAGAAGTTGTCAAGAAGGAAGTGACTAGACTACTTGAAGCAGATATCATTTACCCTATCTCAGACAGTGAATGGGTCAGCCCAGTACAAGTAGTGCCCAAGAAGTCCGGAGTCACAAAAATAAAGAATGAGCACGGAGAGCTCCTGACAACTAGAGTGCAGAATTCATGGAGAGTTTGCATTGACTATAGGCGTCTCAACCAAGCCACTCGCAAGGATTATTACCCCTTGCCATTTATTGATCAGATGCTTGATCGCCTGTCAGGTAAATCTCATTATTGTTTTATAGATGGTTATACAGGATATTTTCAAATTCATATAGCTCCTAAAGATCAGGATAAGACCACTTTTACATGTCCCTTTGGAACGTATGCTTATAAAAGAATGCCTTTTGGCTTGTGTAATGCACCTGCTACTTTCCAAATATGCATGATGAGTATCTTTTCAGATCTTATTGAGGACTATATGGAGATTTTTATGGATGATTTTAGAATATATGGTGATTCATTTAGCCTTTGCTTGGATAGCTTATCTAAAGTATTAGACAGGTGTGTTAGTACAAACCTTGTGTTAAATTTTGAGAAATGTCACTTTATGGTAAAACAAGGAATTGTACTAGGACATGTTGTGTCTAATACTGGTATTTCTGTAGATCCAGCAAAGGTGGATGTCATTTCTAGTTTACCTTACCCCTCCTCCGTGAGGGAAGTCCGTTCGTTCCTTAGCCACACAGGTTTTTACAGGAGATTCATTAAGGACTTCAGTAAGGTAGCATTGCCCTTATCCAGATTGCTACAGAAAGATATTGAGTTTGAGTTCAGTGAGGATTGTATGCAGGCATTTGATACGCTGAAGATCGCTCTGACTCAAGCTCCAATTGTAAGAGGACCAGACTGGAGCCAACCATTTGAAATTATGTGTGATGCTTCCAACCATGCAGTGGGAGTGGCGCTGGCTCAGCGCGACGGTAAGGATCCTTTTGTAATTGCTTATGAATCTAAGACTTTAGATGCTGCTCAATCTAATTACACTACTACTGAAAAAGAGCTTCTTGCTATTGTTTTTGCTCTGGATAAATTCCGAGCCTATTTACTTGGTACTAAGGTAGTAGAGTACTAAGACCATGCAGCTCTAAAATATCTATTAGCTAAAAAGGAGTCCAAACCAAGGCTAATACGTTGGATACTGCTGCTGCAAGAATTTAATTTAGAAATTAAGGACAGGAGTGGTAACCAGAATTTAGTGGCAGACCACTTGAGTCGCCTTGAGCACATTAAGGATGATTCCACTCCTATAAATGATAATTTCCCATTTGATAGCTTACATGCAGTATCTGAAGTAGTTCCTTGGTATGCACCTGTAGCTAATTATCAAGTTAGCCACACTTTTCCTCCAAATTTTAATAAACATCAAAGAGACAAGCTGAAAAGCGAGTCCAAATATTATATATGGGATGATCTATATTTGTGGAGGTGTGGTGCTGACCAGGTAATTAGACGGTGTGTGTCTCAATCAGAATTTCAGTCCATTTTAGAGGCATGCCACTCATCTGAGAGTGGAGGACATTTTGGCCTTCAAAGAACAGCCAGAAAAATTCTAGACTGTGGATTCTGGTGGCCTACTCTTTTTAAAGATGCTGCTGAATTTTGTAAATCTTGTTCCCCATGCCAAAGGTTTGGTAATATATCCAAGAGGGATGAGATGCCTCAACAGATTATGCTTTTCTGTGAAATTTTTGATGTTTGGGGTATTAACTTCATGGGTCCATTTTCAAATTCTAATGGTTACTTTTATATACTGTTAGCTGTAGATTATGTTTCTAAATGGGTGGAAGCAATTCCTACCCGTACTGATGATGCTAACGCTGTTGTTTCCTTTGTTAGAAATCATATTATTTGTCGCTTTGGATCACCACGAGCAATCGTGAGCGATCAAGGCACCCATTTTTGTAACAGGAGACTAACAGGATTACTGAAGAGGCATGGGATAATTCACAAAGTAGCAACAACTTACCATTTCCAGACCAATGGGCAAGCAGAAGTCTCTAACAGAAAGATAAAGCATATTCTAGAGAAGATAGTAAAACCTCATAGGAAGGACTGGAGTGCCAGACTACAAGATGCACTCTGGGCATATAGCACAGCGTACAAGACACTGATGCCAGGGCATCTTGGCCAGTTTCACTGACCTTTTCTTTACTGTTTTTAGGGTAGTTTCATGCATTTCTTTAGGAAATAAGCTAGTTTTGGGTAGATATTCACCTGCACCTTGATTCAAGCATACATTGTGCATTTTACATTATTTCATGAGGATTTTGCATGAATTTAGTGACAAATTGTATGCTACATTACCCATGACTTGGACTAGAACTGTGATGCACTCTGTTGCTTGATTTCAGGACCAAAGGAAGCAAGGAAAGGGAGGTAACTTGCAAGGTTAATGAGAAAAGTGATTGCCAATAACACTCTCAAAGCCATCATTGCCCACGTTAAGAGTCACGTTAACTAAGTTAACGTGAACTCTAACGTGGAGAAGAGAAGTTGAGCCAACGTTAGTGACACTCAACATTGTCACTAACGTTGGCAAACACTCATGAGTGGCCACGTTAGAGCCCACGTTAACCTAGTTAACGTGGCCTCTAACGTTAAAGGGGGAAGAGAAGCCAACGTTAGTGACATTCAACATTGTCACTAACGTTGGCCTAAGGATGCAACACACCACGTTAACTCCCACGTTAACTTGGTTAACGTGGGAGCTAACGTAAGAGGTGAGAGTTGTCGACAACGTTAGTGACACTCAACATAGTCACTAACGTTGGAAGCAACCACACAACCCCCCAAGGAGCCACGTTAACTTCCACGTTAACCTAGTTAACGTGGAAGCTATCGATGAGGAATGAATGATGATCCAACGTTAGTGACACTCAACACTGTCACCAACGTTGGGATGGCTAAGAATGGCCACGTTAGAAGCCACGTTAACCTAGTTAACGTGGACTCTAACGTGAGATCCAGGGGCACATTGGAACATTAGTGACAATGTTGAGTGTCACTAACATTCTCGAAGAAGAGATGAAAATGAACTTGATCCGGAGAATTGCAACATCTCCTAAGCCCAATGAACTCCCCATCTCTGATCTTACCCATTCTCTTTAATTTCTGCCATTTACTTTTATGAGCAAATCCCCCATTCCCATTTACAATTCTGCAATTTATTTTCAGTCATTTACTTCTAGTCCTTTAATTCTAGCATTTACTTTCCTGTTATTTACATTCTCGCCATTTTATTTTCTGCAACTCTTAACCCAAATTCTGGATTCGCTCAACTAGAACATTCTTCTAATTAAAGTTGCTTGATCAATCAATCCCTGTGGGATTCGACCTCACTCTATTGTGAGTTTTTACTTGACGACAAATTTGGTACACTTGCCGAGGGAGATTTGTTGTGAGACAAGTTTTCCGTGCATCAAGTTTATGGCGCCGTTGCCGGGGATTGATTGTGCATCAACAATGATTAAATTGGAAGATCACTAGATTGACAATTTTTTTTTGTGAATTTCATTTTCTGTTTGAGTGATTTACTTTTTGTTTTAGTTAAACTTCTTCCCTTCCCCCTCTACTCTTTTGTTTTTTTTTTGTTATTTTCAATTCTGTTTGCTAACCCACTAACTGTTTGATATATTGCATCACCCACAACTAACAGTAATTCTGACACAAATACTTTCTGCACCTATATTTTCTTGCTTGCACTTGATGGTTGTATGACAGGGAGAAGAAGCGGGGCTTCAACTTCCTTCGATTCTGAACCTGAGAGGACCTTCCTTAGATTAAGGAGGGAGGCAAGAGGAAAGAAAGTGGTTGGTGCTGAGGAAGAAGAGGAATTCTTTGACCCAACCATGGAAGACAACATGGAAAACCATCATGAAGAAGAAGATCACAACCATGGGGGAGGAGGTAGAGCAAATCATACTGGGGAGGATAGAAGAGTTTTGGGCTCTTACATCAATCCAAACCCAGGCAATTGTGGAAGTAGCATCCAAAAGCCAACAATCCTTGCCAACAACTTTGAACTTAAACCACAGCTCATCACCCTTGTTCAGAACAACTGCTCATTTAGAGGAGGTGTTCAAGAAGACCCCAATCAACATTTAACCACCTTCCTGAGGATATGTGACACAGTAAAGTCTAATGGTGTTCATCCTGACACCTATAGACTGCTCTTATTTCCATTCTCACTTAGGGACAAAACAGCCAAGTGGCTGGAATCTTTTCCAAAGGAAAGCTTGACAACTTGGGAAGACGTGGTGAACAAATTCTTAGCAAGATTTTACCTTCCTCAATGAATCAATATGCTGAGAGCTGAGGTCCAAACTTTCAGGCAACAAGATGGTGAGACTCTATATGAAGCATGGGAGAGGTTCAAGGACTTAACAAGGAGGTGTCCACCTGACATGTTCAACGAATGGGTGCAGCTGCACATTTTCTATGAAGGGCTCTCTTATGAGTCAAAGAAGGCCGTAGACCATTCATCCGGAGGATATTTGAACAAGAAGAAGACTATTGAGGAAGCCATAGATGTTATTGAAACAGTAGCAGAGAACGACTACTTCTATGCTTCCGAAAGAGGGAACACAAGAGGAGTAATGGAGCTAAACAATGTAGATGCTCTGTTGGCCCAAAACAAGCTCATCACCCAGCAGCTGGCTGACCTCACCAAAAAGATGGAGAGGAACCAAGTAGCAGTAATCTCCACTTCATCAGCAACCCAAGAGGGAGTAAATGAAGAAGCAGAGGGTAGTCAGGAGCAAGCCAACTACATTGGGAATTCACCAAGGAAAAACTATGATCCATACTCCAAGACCTACAACCCTGGATGGAGAAACCACCCAAACTTTGGGTGGGGAAGTGAGCAAGATCAAAACCAAGACCAGAGATGTTACAACTCCAACAATAATGCAGCTCACCAGTAGTTCACATAGAGGACATCTCAACACCCCCACAACAACACTTCTCCACACGCTTATCAAAACCAAAATGGCACATCTGCTCCAAATCACCCATCAATTGATGACAAGCTCTCTAAGATTGAGGCCTTACTTGAAGGAATATGCCAAGAGATTCAAGAAAATAAGGTGTTCAAAGAGGAGGTGCGAGCCAATATTAAGAACCAGGGAGAGACCATTAGGAAGCTGGAATTCCAGGTGGGATATTTAGCTGAGAAGATTCCCAAACCTACTGATAGCTTCCCAAGTGACACGGAGAAAAACCCCAAGGGAGAAGCAAAGAAAGTAAGATGGGAAGATTGCAAAATGGTCACTACAAGTGATCAAGAGACTGAAGACAAGCAAAACACATTTTTCAAACAACCTGAAGACAACTCAACAAAGGAGGAGGATAAAGATCACCAAGAACCAGAAATCTCACAACAAGAGCTGCTGAAGCTCTATGCACCCTTCTCTCAACTGCTCAATGGTGCTGTGGGAAAAAGAATATACTCAAGGTTCCTAGACTTGTTTGCATCTCTGCATGTGAACATACCATTCATCAAGGCAATTCAACAAATACCTGCATTCATCAAGTATATGAAGGAACTTCTTCCCAGGAAAAGCTCACTCAAAGAAGGCCAGACTATAGTGATGAACAAGAAATGTAGTGCCCTTATTCAACCTGAGTTGCCTACAAAAAGAAGAGACCTAGGGAGTTTTCACATCCCTTGTGCCATAGGTGAAAATATGTTCGATAGAGCACTATGTGATTTGGGGGCCAGCATCAACTTACTGCCCTTATCCTTGGTGAAGAGACTGCAGATCAATGAGATAATGCCCACAGATGTAATCATCAGACTGGCTGACAAAACTCAAAAGCAAGCAATAGGAGTGGTGGAAAATGTGTTGCTAAAGGTTGGGAAATACTTTCTCCCAACAAACTTTGTCATCCTGGACATGGAAGAGAGTCATACTCATCCAATCATATTGGGAAGACTATTCCTAGCTACGGCCAGAGCACTTATCGATGTAGAGAAAGGGGAGCTAATATTGAGAATACATGATGAACGACTCAGCTTCAATGTTTTCAAACTCTCACAAGAAACAGATCAAGAGGACAAGGAACGAAGCACAAATGATAATGAGACACTGAAGGAGGAGACAAGCACTGAAGCACAGCCAGATCATTTTGAGATTCCCTTAATTGATATACAAGGAACACAGCAATTGCCACAGCTCAAGGAAAAATTGGAGGAACCTAAACCTCTAGAGGCAGGTAAAGACAGCATCACAACCCCTGCAGAAAAAGAGGTCACCAAGGGGAAGGCAACCTCAAAAGAAACAAAGAAGAAGGTACCAAGGAGGTGGAGGAACAAGAAAATCCCTATGGAAGACTTCTCTCCAGGGGATAGAGTTGTCTCAGCTTACTTCCCAGATATTCCCCCTAATCTCCCTACTGTACCATCTCAGTTACCCAAGGTCTTCACTATCAACAGAGTTCTTTCCCTGGAACATGTGGAGATCATTGATCCAACCAATGGATATAAATCCACAGCAAGAGGGGAGGACTTTAAGCACTACCAACCACCCTGATGAAGGAAAAACGTCAAGCTAGTGACGCTAAAGAAGCGCTTCATGGGAGGCAACCCATGTTTTATATGCTTTCAGAAGATAGTGAATAAGTCAATATTTATGAATTTCAATCCAAACTTGACAAACAATTGGTGAAAACCTTCTTGTGCAGAATATAGTGAGGAACAAGTTTGGTGTTCAAAGCAAACCAAGATGCATGCTAGTCTTGGGAGCTTTGAACACAACACTTCCATCACAGTGCTCCAAACTAAGTTTGGTGTCACCCCTTGGTGCCACCAAAATGCATATAAGGACCCACCAATAGTTAGTTAGTTAGTTGGAATTCATAAATAAACAATCAAATCTTTTCTTCCCTTTTATTAATATTAGCCGTAAAGTCTATATGGTCATTTTGATATCTTACTTTTCTTATTTTAAATCTTTATAGGAAAAGAAAAGAAGCATAAAAAGGGATTGATTGGACAATTAAATGGGGGAGATTTCGCCACTTAATGAAGAGCACTACACACATGTCTCAAGAGGGAACGCATGGGGAAACGTTGCCATGCAACATTGGAGAAGGAAGACCCTTGAAGACCGAACCAATCACTCTCATTAAGTGATGATCCTTGTCCTTCCTTCATACACAACCCCAACCGTCCATCAAGCAACAAACCTTGCAATCCACACCTTCCATCCACTCATGATCTCCCTATATAAGTGAGCTCTAGTGCATGCTCATTCCTCACATTCAAATCCCCACTCCCACACTTCATACTTTTAGCTTGCTCAACCCCCTTCATCACACTCTATCATAGCCAACCTATTCCTCATCTATCCGTATCATCCAACCCCCCTTTTCAAAACAGCAACTCAATTCATGGCATCATCAAGCTCAAAAAGGCAAAAGAGGAAGGAACCCATGGAGAGTGTCCCTTTCGATGAGAAGAGATTCAAAACGGCCTTTCATGAACATGAATTCGAGCGGATAAGGGCCAGAAAGATATTGCCAGAGTTAATCTTCCAAATCAATGCAAATGAGTCACCACAGATTCTGGAGAAAATTGAACAGAGGGGGTGGCAATTGCTCACAAGTCCAGAGGGGAAGATCAATGGAAACCTCATCAAGGAATTTTATGCAAATGTAGTAAGAGAAGATAAAACCAAGGCCCCAACCTTCAAAAGTTACGTAAGAGGAAAGGAGGTGGACTTCAGCCCAAACGCCATAACAAGAGTTCTTCACCTGAAATCACCTCATTTTGATGAGGATAGTTATCAGGCAAGGATAAGTAGAAGCCCTGATAATGATGAACTCTCAGAGATAGTGGCAGACATCTGTGTTATAGCAGCTGACTGGGAGAGGTACACAGATGGGAGACCCAAGTTCATCAAGAGGGGAGACCTGAGCCCTGAAGCCAAGAGGTGGTTTGAACTCGTAAGGAGGTCCATTCTACCAGCTGCAAATAATTCAGAGGTAAACATCAATCGAGCTACTATGGTGCATTGCTTAATACAGGGTGGGGAAATCAATGTGAATAAGCTCATCGCCGAGGGGATTCAACTACTCCCGGCTCACTCAAACCATCAACCAAGTGAATGAGAGGCAAGATCTTCAAGAGAAGTACTTGCAAGAACTCAACCAGCGGCAGATAGCCCAAATGAAAACTTTCAATGAGTTCAGTGTACTCAATGAAGGAAGGCAACTACATAGGGAGGAGTTCTATGTAAACACTTAAGCCAAGTTGAACTACATGACCAGTAATATGCATCAGCTACACTATGCCATCCCTATATATGATGAGGTCCAAAAAGATTTTGTAGAACAAGAAGAGAGGAAAGTGAAACAGCAAAATGAGACACTCAAGAAAAAGATGAAAGACGGTGGTTTCTGGAGGAAGCTGCTTGGAAAAGGCAAGGGAAGTGGAAGTACAAGCACTCAAGAGAGACACAATGAGGACAAGCAAGGATGGGAGCATGGACATCCACATGAATGAAAAGTGGTGGAGTTCTTTTTAGTCCATCGTTTTCTATGCTTTAAATAAAGAAGATCTTGTATGAAATAGAACCTGCTTCCATGTTATGTTTGAACTTTTTAAATTCTGTCTTTTAAGTTTTCTTTTTGAATAGGTCCATGATTTTTGGTTTAAATGTCACTGCATCTTTCCCTTATTTACTTGTAAGCTTGTCCATTTTAAATCAAATGAAGAAGAGAATGTTTATGTTTTTAAAAGACCAGAGTAGAGTTCATAATGTGGAAGTGCATTCATGAAGTAGTCATAAGTTAGCTAAGTTGGTTCAACCACAAGGCTAGGAGGACAACTATCTATCCTGAATACTTGACTTTGGATATACTCATGAGACTAAGTTAATAACAAGATCCTAATAAGAGAAAAGGGAAAGAACAATGGAAGTGAAAAACAAAAGAAAAAGAGTAAGCAATAAGGCTAGGCACCAATGGTTTGGACTTTGAGACAAGTGTCTGTGGTGCTCCTGTGTGAGGGATCTACTTGGATGAATAAGCTCTCAGGGGTGCTTTATCACTTGGTAACTTGGGTTAACTAACCCGGGATTATCAGCTGAAAATCCACTATCAAGAGTAACCCTCACTACAGAGCAGTTAGTAACCCAAAGAGGTGCTGGACACCAAGGTCTCAAGAAAAGAAAATAAATAAACTATATGCCTGTAGTGTGTATGTATTTGAGGAAGAGATGAAGATGAACTTGATCCGGAGAATTGCAACATCTCCTAAGCCCAATGAACTCCCCATCTCTGATCTTACCCATTCTCTTTAATTTCTGCCATTTACTTTTATGAGCAAATCCTCCATTCCCATTTACAATTCTGCAATTTATTTTCAGTCATTTACTTCTAGTCCTTTAATTCTAGCATTTACTTTCCTGTTATTTACATTCCCGCCATTTTATTTTCTGCAACTCTTAACCCAAATTCTGGATTTGCTCAACTAGAACATTCTTCTAATTAAAGTTGCTTGATCAATCAATCCCTGTGGGATTCGACCTCACTCTATTGTGAGTTTTTACTTGATGACAAATTTGGTACACTTGCTGAAGGGAGATTTGTTGTGAGATAAGTTTTCCATGCATCAGACACCCATTGGGATGAGCCCCTTCCGCTTAGTATACGGAAAGGCTTGCCACCTTCCAGTAGAGGTGGAACACAAGGCTTTCTGGGCTGTGAGGAGTGCAACATGAATCTTGAGAAAGCTGGTACTGAAAGAAAGCTGCAACTAGTAGAACTGGAGAATCTTCGCCTAGAAGCATATGATAACTCCAGAAGATACAAAGAAAAGATGAAGGCTGTCCATGACAAGCATATAAAAAGGAGAGAATTCAGACCAGGGGAGTTAGTTCTTTATAACTCCAGACTGAGGCTTATGCCAGGTAAACTAAGATCAAGATGGGAAGGTCCATACAGAGTAGAAAAAGCAGAGCCATATGGAGTTTTTCACCTGCGTCATCCTTCTAGCTCCAAATTCTTAAAGGTCAATGGACATCGCCTGAAGCTTTATCATGGTGAGAAGATGAAGAATAATAAAGAACTAGAGGTTTTCCTCTTGGAAGACCCGCCAGCAGAAGCAGAATGAGCCTAACGAGCGTCCAACTTAAGGACGTAAAAACAAAGTGCTAGGTGGGAGACAACCTACCACGGTATGATCATTCCGTTTCAGTCTTAATTTTATTTTCCTTTATTCTATTTAGTTTTTTTATTAATGACTCTTCTCATAATCTCCGCATATAGCTGCATATAGTTCACAATTGGATTCGCATTCTGCATATATTTTATTCTTCTTTATATAAAAAAAAAACACGCACGGGACGCGTAGGCGTCGCTGACGCGTCCGCGTCACCAGTGCATTTGAAGAAAAGAGAATTGGATAGAAAGTCACGCAAAAGCGTGGCTGGAGGCGTGCCTTAGGCACAATCATGCCCACGCGACCGCGTCAATGACGCATCCGCGTCATTTTGGAAACGAGCCTCCCATGCGTCTGTGTCACCCACGCGAATGCGTGCCCCTGAAAATCGACGTAAAAGAGGTATATGGTAGAGACTTATGATGGAGTGAGGCTGGAATGATGTTGGAAGCACAAGCCTTACCACGCGACCGCGTGCCGGTCGTTTTTAAATATGGCCATTGATGCGATCGCGTCAACCACGCGATCGCGTCACCCTAAAAATTTGGCAAAATAGGTTTGAAACAGAGAGTTGCGCGAACGCATGGCTGCCCTCGCGCCATTCGCACAAATCAAGTCACGCGACCGCGTGACCCACGCGTTCGCGTCACATGACAAAAATCACACACCACGCGACCGCGTGACTCACGCGTCCGCGTCGCATGCGGTGCACAGAATATCCAGATCAGCCAAAATATCTTATCTTTTCTGTAAGACCCAGAACTTTTGAAAAGTCTTATTATGATCAAGTCTCAAATCATATAGTTATTTATAGCCTTAATTTCGGAAATCATTTTATTAAAGATAATTAAGGCAAGTTTTGATTTATTGAACTTGAGATAATTTATGATTATTATCCAATTTTACAATTATTGGATTATTTTCTATATTCAAGTTATAAAGTTGGTAGTTGTGAAATAATAAGAATCTTATATGATTTGGATTAAATGGTTAATATTTTAATATATTGATATTGCTATTTTGGAAAATGAAGAAATTAAGTATATTATTTCTAATTTTTAGATTTGGGCATTTTATTGAAAATAATTTGTGAAATTAATGAGCAAATAGTATTTTCTATGTACAAATAGTGTTGGATTTAATTTGGGTTTCAATTGCTATATTATTCCCAATTTTATGTGAAATTACCATAATGTTCTTAACCCTAATTTTCAAAATGAAACCCTAACCCAGTAACCCGTACCCGACCTGGTTTCCTCCTCACCTAACCAAGCAGTAGCAAACACACACACGCAGAACCCTCCAACGGAAACAGAGCAGAGAGTGAGAGGCTGAGTTGTGGCTGATGAGAGAAGGCGGGAAGCCCACCGCGTCGTGCCGCCGCGTCGTCACCAGTCTTGCTCGCCCTGCCACCGTGAAGCTCGTCCCTGCCATGGTTTGTCACCGCCTATCACCGTCGCGAGCCTCTTTGCCGTCGCCACCATGAAGCCACCGATCTAGTTTGAGTAAGAGAGAGAGCGAGACGAGCTTTGAGGAAGGGAGAAGCCGCACTGTCAGCGTCGTGCAAACTGCCGCCGGAGGATGCAGCTTAGTCACCGGAAAACCACTGCCGGTAAGGGTCCTTGCATTTGGTCTTCATTCCTTTCTATTCCTGGGTTTTATCGCCATGACGTTGTTGTGCAGTCGCAGTTGTCGGAGTCTTTCATCGCCGCTGCCACTTGAGGTGGCTGACGGAGTCGCTGCCGGGTTGATATGGAGCTGTGGCTGCTTCGTTTCGCTAGCTCAGTAAGTAAATTATGTTTCGAAAAGTCTCGCGTTAGTATTCGGTTGTGTTTGGTTAATGAATATGAGTTTTGGTAACGTGGGGTCGAGTCCTGATTATTATATATTGTGATTAGAGTCGTTGTGGTTGCTGAGAAAACGGTTTGGAGCTGAGGTTTTGGTAGCCGGGATTTTGATTGTTGATTTCGGGTCGAGGCAGAAAGGACTCGGTGACGCGTTTGAGTTACGGAATTGCGTCTTGAGGTAGGGGCGCTTTCCGAAAACTATATTTTGTATATTGGAATTATTACATATGGGTACTGATGTGAGAATGTGTATTTGGTGGTTGTATCAGTCCTATGTATTGTTTGGTTGTTTTCTATGATTATGGGTGTTAGTTTAACTCGACTGTTGTGTGGCCTTGTGAAACGAAATGCTTTTGAAATTGATTCTTTTAAAGCTTTGAGATTGAGTTGAATCAGTTGGAAATTGATTTGAGTTGAATGGATTTTCTTGAGAATGTGTAAAATAGAATACACTCTCGATTTCAGCCTGGCTGGCTTTAAATGATCTGGTTTTTGATAAATGATTGTTGCTGAATCGTTTTCTTTAAAGCTTTAGAAATGAGTGTATTCGGCTGATAATGATTTGATTTTGAAACGGTTTTCTTGAAATATGGAATTGAGATGACTGTTGGATTTTGGCTTGCCTTGGACTGATTTTGAAATTCGGGCTGTTGGAAAGGATTGTGAAACGGTTTAGTTGGGACCCGAACCGGGTGGCAAAGTCCAAGTTTTAGGGGAGGTGCTGCCGAAATTTCTATAAAATCCGAGTCTTTATTGAAATGTCGTTTGGAGAATGATTAGTTAAAGACTTCTACTATTTTATTTGAATTATCAAGAAAAGGATGATTCATGCTTTTGAAATGAGTTAGTAAAAGGGGAAATTGTAATTTAGTCTTGCTTCTTAAGAAAGGCATTGTATCTCTTTCAAGAGAAAGTTATTTAGATGAAACTTGTGTTTTAAAGCTGTTTGAACGTGAAAAGGGTTTATGCCTTTGAATTTGACTTGAGGGTTTCAATTAGAGGAGTTTCAATGGTTTTGAAAGAACCTGAATGTCTATTGACAAGTTTCATTTTGAAATATTTTGAGAAAGGTTTTGAGTACTCTTTGAATTCGGAATTCTTGCAAGACTAAAACAATTTTGAACAGTTAAAATGTTCTAGAATTATCATGGGGGTTGAAATTGGTTTTGCCTAAGTAAAGGAAACAGCCTTGAAAGAAGTAACTGATTACGTGACTCGGTTTGGCTTAGATCCTATTTTATTACTCAAATCGGAAAGCCAATGTTTTAATGATTTTAAACGAATTTGGTGAAATGAGTTATGTTATTCTCCTCTAAAGACTTGGGACTCTGCCGAGAAACTTTTGTTATAAAATTCCATTGTTGGATGGGTGATTTTTGAATATCTCAAAGAGGCTTTTAACTTGCCATGATGATGGAAGTTTTGGAAAGAGGATGCAGAGAGTGGCATTATTTTAAAAGGGGAATTTACCTTGAGTAAAAGTGGCTTATGAGCCTGAGATGATTTGAGAAATGAGATCATTAAAGCCAAGGCTGAAAAGAGTTGAAACCTGATTTCAAAGTGAAATGAATTGAGAAAATGATTTATGGCTTAAATGCCGATTTCATGAATTTCATGATTTTGAATGTGGAAGTGCTGTTTTGTTGAGAGCCGGAATGGCTGTGTATGTTTATACATATTGGCTGGTTCTGGATTGAACCGTGAGTCGGATGGCTGAGATGGATGTTGATCCATGATTGAGAATGAAAGCAATTATGCTGAGACATTGATAAGTTGTGATGTTACACTTCTACTATCGGAGATGAGGGTTTCCCTGGGTAGTAGCAATGGCTAGCCACCATGTGCTCCAGGTTGAGACTCGAAGCTCTGTTAACCCAATGTCGTAAGTGTGGCCGGGCACTGTGAAAG